>NC_142880.1:27744621-28047651 GCF_051225735.1 Oryctolagus cuniculus | reverse complement strand
ACCAAACATTCTTCAAATCTTCCAAAACTCATACACATGGTCATCTGTCTTGGGTGTTTTCCCAACCTCCCAACTGGACATGTGAATTACACTGTGCCCATAGGATGCTGTGAATGTGACAGAACAGAAATGCCAAAAGTGCTTGCACAGAGAATGGCTCTTTGTCCTGCTTCTCCCTTTAGCAGGAGCTGACCATTGTAATCTCTTGGAAGATTTGAGATGTGCAGCAGGGCTGATGTGTCCCTAATAAAACTAGCTAAGACCTCTGAGATGAGCAGATAACTCCCAACTCACAACTGTGTGAGTGCACTTGTCAAGATTAGCAGAGCCCATCTACAGGCCTTTCACAGAGCAAGCTGTACATGGACACACAAGCAGTAACAGCCCTGGCACGTTCCAATCAGCACAAGTCACTGGACATGCCCAAAATAAAGGTACATTGTTGCATAGCTTTGCTTTATTGGTTGTTTGGCAGGCAATACATTGTGTCAGTAGGTAACTGTTACAGAAAGCTTGTGAGCACAGAAGAAAAAAATTTGTTAGTCACTTTCTCTTCATAGATTGGAATAACAAAAATAAGATTGCTGTTTACCCAAAGCCACTACACTCTTGTTACTCATTAACTATAGGCTTTCCCCCACCTGACCAGAGGGAAAAAAAGATCTAATGCTTTCAGGAAGAAGCGGCCAGACAGGAGCATGTACTGCTTATTATTGGATTGCTGAAGCTTTGTTTTCTTTTGTTGAGGCTTTCATTTTCTTCTTTTCAAGTATAAATGAAGGAAGGAAATAGAATTTTAGCCACATCCCTATCAAATTTGAGGAAGTGACAGAGAAAAAAGAATTCACATTTTAAAATATGGAGTCAAAAAGTATGTTTTCTTCAACCAGACACATACCATTCATATATGATTTGCCCAGATGGTGGAAGAATATGGGTGTTCTCAAGGTATGTCCAATACATGTAGTCTTACGTAATACCACTTAGGTCTGCATGACAGGTGAAATAATAGGGCAACTTCTTAGATTTTTCCACTTCTTACTCTTGGAACTAGATGATGATACATGCCTATAAACAGATTTTGTTCAAGAAGAAGGACATGGAAGAGCCCTAGCATTTAGCTGATATATTCCAAGTGGTCTATTCATCCTAAGAATGTTCTCACAGAATTTTTTTTTCCCTTATTCCTTTTACTCTTGTAAACATTCTCTCCACAATTTTCTGTTTCCCCCTCTGAACAATGACCATCCTGTCCAGATCACATCAACATATACAAAACCTGGTGTTCAGCCAAGATGGTAGTCCTAGCAGGAGACCAAGAAGAGGAGGGTGGAGGTAAGAATGTTAGTCCCCACAATTATCCTGAAAAATTCCATGGGCTACCACAGCTCACTTTTTCTTTTAGGACAGGACTCTAGATTTTCTGATATCAGTTGCTTTGGGCATAGGGGTGTTAGACATCTGGTTCCTGCACCATCCTTTGCTTCTTTTTACAGCATACTCCTGCAAGTGGCTGTATGTAAAACACCCTGTGTTGCATTTGCCGGTTGTTTCCTGCAGGGTCACTAATGAATGCATTTTAGTCATTGCTTTGCTTGAGACATGAGTATAGGCCTAAGCTCTTGGGTGAGTTAGAATTGCCAGGCTGTTGGAAGGACAGTGGGAGAGGTAAATAGAAAAGGGCAGTACATACTTCACCATTCTGTTATCTTCAGTACAGAAACAAAATTTTATGGAATTATACATCATTGTATCAAAGTTGTAGTAGGTAAAATGCAACTGTAAACCATGTTCCAACTAAATAATCTGGTTACCTCAATTTCCCCATTTGTGAAGTAAGTTTTTATTTACGTGTTCCACTCACATTCTGCAGGATTCTTGAGAGAATCAAATAAGCCAGCAAGGAAAGCCATATACACCTACAAAATTTCAAAGAAACACATTTTGCAACATATTTGAGAACACATTATTTTATGATTTTGGTCTAATCAAATTTGGCAAATGCAGATAATTCTTAGGAGAAAATACATTAAAGAGTAAATAGATATAGATTAGGGAAGCTCATAGCATATTTTATTGTATTAAGCCTCTAGAAAACACTTCTAGGGGCCAGCGCTGTGGTGGAGAGGTTAACTCCGCACACTTGCAGTGCCGGCATCCCATAAGGGTGCCGGTTGAAGTCCCTGGTGCTCCACTTACGATCCAGCTCTCTGCTATTGCCTGGGAAGGCAGTAGAAGCTGACCCAAGTCCTTGGGCCCCTGCACCCTGGTGGAAGACCCAGAAGCAGTTCCTGGCTCCTGGCTTCAGATCGGCCCAGCTTTGGCCATTGGAGACATTTGGGGAGGGAACTAGTGGATGGAAGACCTCTCTCTGTGTCTCTGCCTCTGCCTCTCTAATTCTGACTTTCAAATAAATAAATAAATCTTTAGAGAAAAAAAGAAAAGAAAACACTTCTATTATCTGTTGATCTATCTATGTGTCTGCTTGTCATCTATCTCATCTACCAACTGTTTATCATCTCTTTATCTGGTTATTTAAGAGAGCATAGCACTTGTGAAACATTTTGTGTGGTCTATTTGTCATTATCCACTGTCAAGAAGACTTCTAAGCAACTCTCCTCCACCGCTGCTCTCCGTGTGTGGCAGAGGCAGAGTCAGTCATTCTTATCATGTCTGAAGGAACACCACCCATCAGGGGTCACATTTACATGCTCTGTTGAGAAAGAACTTGCACTGAAAGTGTTCTAATAGTTCAGATCCTGCTGTGAAACATATGTGAAGAGACATTAACCACCTACATGTGTTAGGAATGTAAGAAGCATGGACAAACTGCGCAGTTTTACAAACTAGCGAAATAATTGAAACTTAATGAGGAGGTTCTCCGGGCTGAAAATGACCTCTTGTTGAGGTGTCAGTGAGTTCCCACTTTCTCCCTGGAAGCTGGGGGAAATGAACAAATAGAGGCAGAAAGAACACTCGAAACCCCACTGAGTCCATTTCCTGCTCAGCATTGATTACCTTCTAGGTGTCCTTTTGCCACTTACACATTCAAAACAGTTTTTGTGCTTGGCTGAATTTGGATGTTTTAAGTTTATTAAAAGTCAAAAGAGAAACTTTCTTCTAGTGCTCCCACTCTGTACTCTGGATATAGAATTAATGAACATCCACCCAAGCCTGATTCTAAATGGATTGGCTGTGAACTGCTAAGCAAACTTCAAACAAAACCTGCCTATGAGGATCGCATTTTGCCACGTCTATGAAATCCAAGGACTTCAGCTCCGTGTTTCTCAGAGCCAAAGTCTGTCTTTGGTTCTTCTTACTCACGCTGCCCCATCACGCAGCATGGTGTGGGGACCATTGTTCCCTGGCTGCCATGATTCCCCATTCGTCCTGGCTGCCCTCCACATCTACAACATCTCACCACCACCACCACTGCCCTGGATTCTTCTCAACTAAGTACTTGTGAAATCTATTTAGTGAACATGGTTCTTTTTTCATTCCTCCTTTGGATAGAATTCCTCATTCTAGCTAAGGTTACTTTACCACATATCATGTGCTAATGGAATAATGTCACATCTATGTGTAGAGCTTGATACTGTGACACAGCAGGTTAAGCCACCGTCTGCATTGCCAGCATCCCATATGGGTGACAGTTCAAGTACATGCTGCTCCACTTCCAATCCAGCTCTTTGCTAATGTGCCTGGGAAAAAAGTAGAGGATAACTCAAGTCCTTAGGCCCCTGGATCTATGTGGGAGACCAAGAAGTGCCTGGCTCCTGGCTCCACCTTGGCCCAGCCCTGGCCAATTCAGCCATCTGGGGAGTGAAACAGAAGATGAGACATCTCTCTCTCTCTCTTCTCTCTTTCCCTCTCTGTAATTCTGCCTTTCAAATAAATAAGTAAAATATTTTTAAAAATTATATCTGTTTTACTAGTTTCACTATTTTATTTTATCGTTTTAAGTTTCTCCCCATTCATTTTGACATTGTCTTTCAGTTCTCTCTGATTTTGTGGAATTTTGCAACCAGTGATGCCTAGAAAGGCTATGCCTTTCCGTCTTTAAAAGGACTCACATACCACCTCTAATCCCAACACTAACATTTGGTAAATTGGAACTGCTAGAGGAAGCAATCAAAGTTACACAATTTGACATTAAAATGTGTTTGTGTGAGGAGCCAGCATTATGGCACACAGGCAGTGAGTTAAACTGTCACCTGCAATGCCAGCATCCCATATGGGTGCTTGTTTGTGTCCTAACTGCTCCACTTCTGATCCAGCTCCTGCTAATGCACTTGGAAAAAGCAACTGAAGGTGGTCCAAGTGATTGGGCCCCTGACACCCATGTGGGAGACCCAAATGAAGTCCTTGGCTTCCAGCTCCTGACTTTATCCTGGCCCAGCCCTGGCTGTTGTGGCCATTTAGATAATGAAACAATGGAAGATCTCTCTATCTTTCTGGCTCTCCTTTTCTCTCTGTACTTTGCCTTTCAAAGAAATAAATAAAATCTTTAAAAAAAGTGTCCATGTAAATAGAAAACAACAGAATTTTTCAGACACTGTTAAGTAGGAATTTTTTGTAAAAGCATACATCACTTTGTAAACTGCTTTAGCTGATTTTATGCTGCTAAATGTTTACATTATGTATATATATAAAACATACATATATTTACATATATATATATATATATATATCTCACCCACTTGACTCTTAGATGATTGCTGAGGATAAATGAAATCATGTTATTCCAAATTTGTTTGTGCATGTCCAAGGGAGCTCTACTTGAAGTCAGCGAAACCTGAAAGCATCCAAATGTTGAGAACTAGGTGAGTGGGTACCTAAATTGTGATGGAATCATATAACAGAATACTACATAGCAGTGAAAAGAATGAACAGCGGTGAGTGTTTGACATAGGGGTCAAGATGCCACTTGGGATGCCCACACCACATTTCAGAGTGCCTGGGTTTCATTCTCTACTCCTGCTTCCTGCCAACTCACAGCACGTAGTGAGCAGCTGATGGCCCAAGTATTTGGGTCCCTGCAATCCACATGGGAAACTTGTTAAGTTTCAGGTACCTGCCTTCCACCTGGCCCAGACTTGACTGTTGTGAGTGTGCAGTTAACCAGCATATGGAAACCTATACAGACCATAACCGAGTCAGAAATTGAAACAGTAATAAAGGTCCTCCCAACAAAGAAAAGCCCAGGACCAGATGGATTCACTACTGAATTCTACCAGACATTTAAAGAAGAACTAACTCCAATTCTTCTCAAACTATTCAGAACAATCAAAAAAGAGGGAGTCCTCCCAAATTCTTTCTATGAAGCCAGTATCACCTTAATTCCTAAGCCGGAAAAAGATGCAGCAGCGAAAGAGAATTACAGACCAATATCCCTGATGAACATAGATGCAAAAATCCTCAATCAAATTCTGGCCAATAGAATGTAACAACACATCAGAAAGATCATCCACCCAGACCAAGTGGGATTTATCCCTGGTGTGCAGGGATGGTTCAATGTGTGCAAAACAATCAATGTGATACACCACATTAACAGACTGCAGAAGAAAAACCATATGATTATCTCAATAGATGCCGAGAAAGCATTTGATAAAATACAACACCCTTTCATGATGAAAACTCTAAGCAAACTGGGTATGGAAGGAACATTCCTCAATACAATCAAAGCAATTTATGAAAAACCCACGGCCAGCATCCTATTGAATGGGGAAAAGTTGGAAGCATTTCCACTGAGATCTGGTACCAGACAGGGATGCCCACTCTCACCACTTCTATTTAACATAGTTCTGGAAGTTTTAGCCAGAGCCATCAGACAAGAAAAAGAAATTAAAGGGATACAAATTGGGAAGGAAGAACTCAAACTATCCCTCTTTGCAGATGACATGATTCTGTATTTAGGGGCTCCAAAGAACTGTACTAAGAGACTATTGGAACTCATAGAAGAGTTTGGCAAAGTAGCAGGATATAATATCAATGCATAAAAATCAACAGCCTTTGTATACACAGGCAATGCCACAGCTGAGGAAGAACTTCTAAGATCAACCCTATTCACAATAGCTACAAAAACAATCAAATACCTTGGAATCAACTTAACCAAGGACGTTAAAGATCTCTACGATGAAAATTACAAAACCTTAAAGAAAGAAATAGAAGAGGATACCAAGAAATGGGAGAATCTTCCATGCTCATGGATTGGAAGAATCAATATCATCAAAATGTCCATTCTCCCAAAAGCAATTTATAGATTCAATGCAATTCCAATCAGGATACTGAAGACCTTCTTCTCAGATCTGGAAAAAATGATGCTGAAATTCATATGGAGATGCAGGAGACCTCGAATAGCTAAAGCAATCTTGTACAACAAAAACAAAGCCGGAGGCATCACAATACCAGATTTCAGGACATACTACAGGGCAGTTGTTATCAAAACAGCATGGTACTGGTACAGAAACAGATGGATAGATCAATGGAACAGAATTGAAACACCAGAAATCAACCCAAACATCTACAGCCAACTTATATTTGATCAAGGATCCAAAACCAATCCCTGGAGTAAGGACAGTCTATTCAATAAATGATGCTGGGAAAACTGGATTTCCACAAGCAGAATCATGAAGCAAGACCCCTACCTTTCACCTTACACAAAAATCCACTCAACATGGATTAAAGACTTAAATCTACGACCTGACACCATCAAATTATTAGAGAGCATTGGAGAAACCCTGCAAGATATAGGTACTGGCAAAGACTTCTTGGAAAAGACCCCAGAAGCACAGGCAGTCAAAGCCAAAATTAACATTTGGGATTGCATCAAATTGAGAAGTTTCTGTACTTCAAAAGATACAGTCAGGAAAGTGAAGAGGCAACCGACAGAATGGGAAAAATATTTGCAAACTATGCAACAGATAAAGGGTTGATAACCAGAATCTACAAAGAAATCAAGAAATCATGTCTTGTATTTCTTTAGGATAGAAGTCCAAGACCAAAGTTTCAGCAAGGTTGGTTTCTCCCAAGGCCTGTGGGGTTGACTTGTAGGTGGCTGCCTTAGCACCATGTCCTCATGTGTTCTTTTCTTGGTGTGCATGTTTCCCTGGTTTCTCTGGCTCTCTTATAATGACACCAGTCCTATTATAGTAGAAGTTTGCCATCTATAATCTCACTTAATCTTAGTTACCTTCTTAAGGGCTCTATATCCAGATAAATTCACTTGAGGGGTTAGGGCATACTTGCTGAGGACCCAGATCAATATACAATAATTGTTAATTGTCCTAATCCTAATACTCTCCAAGCTGGTTAAAATTATTGATGTGAGGTAATTAATGAAATTCTCATTACTAGAAATTTGTTAGTCCAAGAAATATTTTATTAACCAAAATGTACCTCAGGAAATGATGACCTCTGTTGTCTTTTTTGCTGTTTTATATTTCCACATTTAGGGAAAGTGAATCCTGTGCAAATTCCTTGCAAACTCTGGTCATTGTAGCCATCTTGGGAGTGAATATGCAGATGGAAGATCTCTGTCTAGCTCAACTCACTCTATCTCTCCTTCTCTTTCTGTTTTTATTTCAAATAAGTTCATCCTTTTTAAAAAAAAATCTTGATAATTTTTCATAACATGCATTTTCCATGAACTTTTTGAAAAAAATTTATGTATCATGAATGTGAAAGCCCAGAAGAAAACAAGTATCTGTGGCTTATGAAATTTACCTGGAAAAATAAGAACAACTATATTTTAAGGTTGATAATATTGGAGAACTTGATAGATGAAATGATCATAGATTGGAAGCAGAGTGTATTTATTTATTTAATATTCAGCAAACATTTATTAAGAACCTTCAATGTTCTGTAGGCTATCCATGGGATTTAAATTAGCAAGTTCAACAAAAATGCTTTCTATCCTAGGTGAACTTACATTGTGGTGAGGTGAAGAAATTGCAGAATAATCAGCAATCAAAGAAATATAATAACTAAGCAAGATACCTAATATTTTGGAAGACATTAGGTACTAAATAAAGTATATAGTAAGTTAATAGTGAGCAGCAATTCGAAGGTGTGGAGAATTTTTAATGGTGTGATCAAGGTAATTGGTTGAAAAGATGAGATTAAAACAAAGAGAAGGCATTAGTGTCACAAAGACGCCAGTATGGCTGGAACAATGTGAGTGACTGAGAGAACTAGTAGTTCAGAAAATCACAGACCTTGTTGGAGGTAGTGAAACTGGGAGCCTTCCATAAGGTATGTAGAGGAGTGCCATGATGTTTTCTAATTATTTTATAGTTTAAAATATCTGTCATATAAAACTGCCCCTTTGAGGATTTGAATTTTACTATTGCAGAATTTGGCTTATTTTGAGATAAAAGGTCTTCAAAAAGCTCATGGAAAATGCTTATTAGGAGACAAACTAAGCATCAAATCCAAAATTTTTACAGCAAAATAAACATCTTTTAATTCCATCATTCCACGTACTTTTAGAAGTACCTTAGCTTTATTGAAATCTATTACTTATTTTATGCCAAGGTTTCTCCTGTCTTAGTCCTCTAATTCATGGCTATTTGTGGATGATCTGACTTGGGCCCTGGAGTTTTCCAAGTACATGTGATAGTGCTATTAAGCTGTGGTAACTACTTGAAATTCCAGCCAGTGACTTCTCAGAAGTTTCAGCTGAGCAGTTCAACCCACAGTCACAGTCAGGAACATGAGACCACTGGAAATATTCCTGGCTGGAAACAGAAAGAACCCTATGATAATGATGGGGTTGCTAGAAACAACATCTGAGATTTGGTAATATGTCTGTTTTTTTAAGAAAGCGTGGACAACACCTACTCCATCTGCAACTGAAGAATTGACCAGAGTAAAATCCATTTTGTCTGTATGTTCCTCTGAGGAAATTCATAGACCAAAAGACCTCATGATCTGTTGTTTTTGGAGCTGCCCTACATTAGGGGTGCCTTCTTACTTTGTATTCAAGAATTGTTTAATTTAATAAAATAATAAAATTTAATTTTATTTATTTAATTTATTTTATTTAATCATAAAGAAATTTCAAGGCACCAAGAAGAGAAATCTAGAACGAGGTTGGTTCATATTCAGTTTAAGTTATTGTTAAAAAATTCATACCGTACAGTCATCTAGTATCTGCCTAAAGGTTGAAAATAACAAGTGTGGGGGGCTGATGCTGTGATATATCAAATTAACCGGGTGCTTGGGATGCTTGAATCCCATGTTGGACTACCTGGGATCAAGCTCCACCTCTGCTTCTGACCCAGCTTCCCACTAATTAATCCTAGGGGTCTATGGCTAATGGCTTAGCTACTTGGACCCCTGCTGACCACACAGAACAGCCAGGTGGATTTTCTGAGCTCCTGATTGTACATTGGCCCAATTCTGGCTATTGTGGGCATTTGGAGAATGAATCACTGAACTGAAGTTTTTCTTTTTCCCTCTCTCCTTTCTCTGTCTTCTTCTCACACTTTCTGCACTCTGCTTTTCAAGAGTATGAAAACAAACATGTAAAAAAAATTAAACAGCAAGTATTCAGCTGGTCTTGAACCCCAGCAGGTCTCTCTCTCTCTCTCTCTCTCTCTCTCTCTCTCTCTTTTCCCTTCCTTCCTTCCTTCCTTGTCCAGCTGGTCTTGAACCCCAGCAGGTCTGTCTGTATTCCTTCCTTCCTTCCTTCCTTCCTTCCTTCCTTCCTTCCTTCCTTCCTTCCAAGTCAGAGTTATGCAGAGAGAGGAGAGGCAGAGAGAGAGAAGTCTTCTGTCTGATGGTTCACTCCCCAGATGTCCACAAAAGCCGGAACTGTGCTAATCCGAAGCCAGGAGCCAGGAGTTTCTTCCGGGTTGCCATCTTCTACTGATTTCCCAGGCCATAGCAGAGAGCTGGATCAGAAACGGAGCAGCCGGGACTAGAACTGACCCCATATGGGATGCCAGAACTTCAGGCCAGAGCGTTAACCCACTGCGCCACAGTGCCGGCCCTCCAGCAGGCATTTCTTATTGAGGTAGTGATTTATGAAAAGATAAGCATCTGCAATTTCCAAGAAAACTGCTAACCTTGACTATTAAGAAATCCCTTGATTCTAATGAATAACTTTTCTGGGACCTGTGAAGGCAAGATTATGAAATGAAGAGCACATTTAAACACTCACCCTGTCTCAATCCCACTCAGTTTTCCTTTTATTTTAAAATATTTTCTGACACATTTATTATTTTTCATTTTATTTGTTTATTTGAAAGATAAAGAAACAAAGACAGACAAAGAAATCTTGCATAAAGAAATCTTGCATGCATGTTTTGCCTTCCAAATTCCTGCACCAGCCAGAATTGGGCCAGTCTGAAGCCAGGAGCCCAGACTTCATCTAAGTCTCCCACATGGGTGGCAGGGACCGAAGCACTTGAGCTATCAGCTTCTGCCTCCCAGAGTGTGCATTAGTTGGAAGTTGAATTGGAGGTAGAGCTGGGGCTCTGTCTCAGGTACTCTGATATGGAAAGCACGTATCCTAAGAGATGTTATGTGCTGCACCATAGACCTGGCACTCACTAAGCATTCTTGAGTTGTAACACAGGCATCTTCGTCAGTTCTTAGAAATGAACACACTCTCTCTAAAGAGATTAAGGAGATAGCTACTTGCTTGTGTGAGGAAGTAGCATGAAGTTTGAATGGGATTCACTTCCCCTACATGTGTAAATATGAAACAGCAAAAAAAAAAAAAATCAAGAGAGATTATTGTTTCCTGAGGTACATTTTGTTTAATAAAATATTTCTGGGACTGGGCTAGACTGAAACCAGGAGCCAGGTATTTCTTCCTGGTCTCCCACATGGGTGCAGGGGCCCAAGCACTTGGGCCATCTTCCACTACTTTCCCAGACCACTAAGCAGGGAGCTGCATTGGAAGTGAATGGCAACCATAAAGGATGTTGACATTGCAGGCAGAGGCTTTATCCACTAGGTCATAATGCCAGCCTCTCAAGGATTATTTTCAAAGATTTTTTGATGGGAAAAGCAAAGTGACAGAGAGAGAGGGAGATAGAGACAGAATAAGATCTTCCACCTTCTGGTTCACTCCCCAGATGGACACAATGCTGGGGCAGAGCCAGGCTGAAGGCAGGAGGCAGGAACCCCATGTTGGTGTACTATCTGGGGGATAGGGGCCCAAGCACTCACACCATCTTCACTGCCTTCCCAGGTGCATTAACAGGGAGCTGAATCAGAAGTAGAGTAACTGGGACTAGAACCACCAGGATGCTGGTGTCACAGGCAGTGGCTTAGCTCACTGTGCCACAACGCCAGTCCTATCATTGATTTCAATTTTTTTCATAAAAATAGATGTATCTTTTTATTCCATTTCCCATGAACCCTTTGAAGAGCTGCATCCCAATTACTTGGGATAGATTTTACTTTTGATGTTCAATTGCTTGCTTTTTGTCAACTTCTTTGCTTACTAATGCATCTATACGAATAAAAGAGTAATCTAAAAAGCAATAAACTTTTACAATTTCCTTGTTTATTTTTTGCTTTTATGTGCTGTCTGGTAATTATAAATTATTTTTATGAACACTTATTACAGCTTTGTACCTTATAACAACATTTTGTTCCATGATGGACTGCGTTTACTTGGTCTCCTAAGAGGATAATGTGGTTTAAAATTTCTATCACCTGGTGAATTTATAGTTATGATAATGTTGTAGCACAGCACTTTGCTCAAGTGTTTATTGTGATTGTGGTATCACCAACTCTCTGTGCCGCCAGTTACGGAAAAGCAGCACATACCATCACCTACAGTACATGATGCTTGATAACGGAAATAAACCACTATGCTGCTTGTTCAGGTGTTTACCATGCTTTATTTTTCCACATTTTTTTAGAAAGTACTTATTTGACCAATGTACTTCAAGAAGTTCCTAGAAGAATGAAATTAAAAGATTTTCTTGGTACTTTTCATGCATATTTCATGATTTTTTATTTATTTTTTCTTTTTTATTTGTTCAAAGGCAATGTATTTCATGTTTTTCATGTACGCAGTTTTAAGAGCATAATGATGCTTTTCACCCTACCCTCCTGTCTCCCTTGCTCCTACTATCCCTCCACCTTCCTCCCTCAGTTTTCTTTTTTTGTAATGTCATGCTTTCAATTTACTTCATAAGCACAAGCTTAATCTTCCACTAAATGAAGAATTCAACTAGTCATAAGTAGAAAAACCAGTGATCCTTAGGAATATAGACAAGGGCTGTAAACAATAATCACAACTCTGAATGTCAATTTCACTCACATCCACTACATGCATTTCTTTGTATTCTCTATATTAGTCACTACAAATTAGGGAAAACATGATATTTCTGTTTGGGGGACTGGCTTGTTTCACTAAGCACAGTGAATTTGAAAGGTGGAGAGCAAGAGTGAGAGGGAGACAGAGAGAGAGAGAGAGAGAGAGAAAGAAAGAAAGAGAGAGAGAGAAAGAAAGAAGGAAAAGAAAGAAAGAAAGAAAGAAAACAAGAAAGAAAGACAACAAGAAAGAAAGATTGATTCCCTGGTTCATGGTGAGGTCAAAGCCAGGAGTTGTAATTCAACCTGGATTTTCCCATGTGGGTAACAGAGGCCTGACTACTTGAGCTAACACCTGCTCACTGCATGTTAGTAGGAAACTAGAATGCAGAGCGGATCTGAAACTTGAACCCAAGCACCTGATATGGGATGAAGGTGGCCCAGCAGGCATCTTAAGCGCTATATCAAATGCCTACCCCTTCCATGAAATGTTTGACGGCTCCTCTTCTACTTACTAAAAAAACAGTTTAGAACAAATGCCATGTTAGGCAGCAACAGTTTCAAATTTGTAACCATCTCAAATACATCTTTCTTTTCCTATGAATATTCTGTTGCATAAAAGCAAGGTACTGAAGTTGTGACTGACTCCAGTGTTCAAACAGATAAATAACGCTTGCTTGCGAATTCCAGAAACTGGTCTGGACAAAGCCAGCTGCAGATGCAAAGTAATCTAGCCCTCCCTGGTCAGCTTGATTGGAGGCTTGAATTTGTTATGACCAAATGCAAAAGGGTTCAAGTAACTAAGCACCTCTTAAGCCTAGGCTCCAGGCTGAGTGGGCTTCATCCTGATTAATGAAAACCGACATCTCTGAATGCAATACTTTGCTTCTTTCAGATCTCAGCCAAATATTTGTAGCTAGTTAGTTATGCAGAATACTCTGCTATGTCCTCCTCATGAAAAATTTGGGCCATCAAACAAGTTTCCCAAGAAACTGCACTGATATATGAGATACCCTGTTATCAGACTCAGAAAAAGCTATAGTGCCCTGCCCAGCAGCCCAGGCTCCTTAAACACCTAAGACCATTCTCACAAAGCAGGATTGTGCTTCTTAAGGTGTCAATCTGCTATCAGCCTCATCTATCAATAGATTCAATTTCCTCTTGCCTTACCTTCAAACTTTGTCCTTGTTATTTTGATTTGGCAACAGGGACAGGGACCCCGCTTTTGGTAACAATATTTGTTGTGATTGCTGACTCACTTGTATCATTTCTTTTTGTACTTGATTTAATCCTGGGTTGTTTGTTCATCCTGGCCCTTATGCGTACAAAATCCATGGGTGATTTTGCTAGTTAGAGACCAGGTCTAGCGGCTGACCTGGAACAGGAATTAAAATTGATGAGGGACTATGAGGGTGCAGGATCAGTGATGGCTATTTCTCATCAGTCAAGCATGTCCCATTTTATCGTAGCTATGATCTTGAAGAACAAGATAACAGTGAGAGAAGCTGTGCATTCTATGATGTCGCACACGAATGAAATTGCCTAATCTTGCAAGGCAATCCTCAGAATTCATTCCCATCACTAGGCAATGCATGGCTCTACTTCTACAGGGAGTTAGCATTGCTTGTAGAAGAGATGCCTGAGTATCATCCAAAATTTTATTCTTCAATTTGTTTCAATTAGATGATGTCAGCCATATTTGGTAATAATTTCAGGCATAATTTTATCATGATTCTGATCTTTGAATGGGGATAGCAGAGACATACGACTTTAAATTTGGGAATAATTAGAAATAATAAGAAATGACAACCTACTATATATTTTTAAGTGAGTTAGAGGAACGGATACTTAGCGTTTTTACTAAAGAAATGATAAATGTTTAAGGAATATTTTTTGCTCTATTTTGAACATGAAACAGTGTTCAATACATGCATTGAAATATCACAAGGAACACACTAACATGTATAATTATTATGTTTCATTAAAAAATAATTTAAAAATTTTTAAGATAAATAGTTTTTTTCCTATCTAAGAATCTTTGGGTGTGGGTGTTGTGGCCCAGCAAGTTAAACCCCTGCTTGAGATGCCTGTATCCCATATCAGAGCGCCTGGTTGAGTCCTGCATTTCTGATCCAGCGTCCTGCTTATGAACCTGGGAGGTGGTGGGGTGATCATTGAAGTACTTGGGTTCCTGCCACTCACATGGGAGACTCAGGTGGAGTTCATGGTTCCTGGTTTTGTCCTGATCCAGTTGTAGCTACTGTAGTCATTTGGGAAATGGAGAAAAATGGAAAGTCTCTCTCTCATTCCCTCTCTTTCTCTCTGTCACTCTGCCTTTCAAATAGGTAAATATTTTTAAAATCTCTGATTATTTTGAAATATAGATTCATGTTTCAAAAATAGTATCTAAATTATCCATTACAATGTGACAATTAAGACAGGCTATAAGAAAACTTGTTCTCACCAATTAAGGTAAATGCCAATAATATCTGTAGCTGGATTTTGAGGCCATTTTAAGATTGTTGTTTAACAAAACAACAGATACATACTTCTTCTATATGTCAACTGCTGCATTTGCTCTTAAAATTTTGCGTAAAGTATATGTATTTAAAAACATTTTTAAAATTGTTTAATAAAAATTCCACAAACACATTTTTGAAATTTATGTATAGACACACCTTTTACACAACAAAGCCAGGGCAAATAGTAAAGATCAGCTGCATAATTATGTTTGCAGTGGTAGTTTACCCCATTTAAGTTCCTCTCTCTGTCCCACACCTGGGTAGAAATGGGCTCCCCTGCATGCTGCTTTAGTCACTATCTTTGAATAACCCAGGGAGTAACTGCTTGTTACCTCTGTGTTTCTACCATCAATCGATTCAGAGACCACAGGAAAAGAAAAAGTCTTGGGTGAATTACACCACTTAATGACATTGTGCTTTAGCTTGAAAAATAATGTATTCAGCTATTTTTGAGAGCTTTAATTATTTTAAAATATGCAAGCACATTCATGGCCCAATTCTTCAGATTCCTTATTTCTACTCTCCCATTTCAAAGTAGGACCCAGAGTCTGAGTGGAGAGTTGGGACTGGCCTTGGCTTTCTCTGCCTTTCTAAAGACTCCAGGGTACTCTTGTCCTGTTGGACATCTAATCTAAAAGGCAGTCAATCAGTTTCATTGTTTATTCAATAAGATGTTGACAAATGTTTGATAGTGGGATCTCAGAAATGTATGTGTCTAAAAATAAATATTAAAAAACATAAAAATGTATGTGTATTAAGTGGCTTAAGTAAGGTTATTGGGACTCTCAGTTATATTAAAAATGTATAGCAAATAAAAGACAACAATAAAGACAGTCTGTTCAAGTATATATTTCAAGTGTATAATGTGATGTATTAACGTATGCATATATTATGAAGTGACTTCCATGATTATGGAAATTAACCTCAGTTGTAAACTTTATTTTTATAGTGAGCACTCTTAAATTTTCAACTTTTATTTAATGAATATAAATTTCCAAAGTACAGAATATGGATTATAATGGCTTCCTCCCCATAACGTCCCTCCCACCCGCAACCCTCCCCTTTCCCACTCCCTCTCCCCTTCCATTCACATCAAGATTCATTTTCGATTCTCTTTATATACAGAAGATCAGTTTAGCATACATTAAGTAAAGATTTCAACAGTTTGCTCCCACACAGAAACATAAAGTGAAAAATACTGTTTGAGTACTAGTTATAGCATTAAATCTCAATGTACATCACACTAAGGACAAAGATCCTAAATTCTACTCTTAGTAAATTTCAAGTATACAACACATTGTTGTGCATGAAACCTACAGAACTTTCCCATTCAAAACAGAACTTATTTACAAGTTTTTATCCTTTGACCAAAATCCTCCCAATACCTTGCCTTCTCTCAAGCCCAGGAGAAAATATTTACAACTCATTTATCTGATAGGGGGTTAGCATCCAAAATATGTAAGAAACTCCTACAACTAAACAGGAGGAAACAAATAACACTGTCACAAAATGGGCATAGGACCTGAATAGGCAGTTTTCCAGACACACAGATGATCATAGGGTAGAGGGAGATTTCTCAAACAAAACAAAACAAAAAAACTAAAAATGATGTTGCCATATGGATCAACAATCCAACTTCTGCGTGCATCTGAAGGAATTTAACTAGGATCCCAAAGAGATACCTACATTCCCATATTTATTGCAGCTCTGTTCACGATTGCCAAGATACTGAAAATGTAATTGATTCTCACACAAAGCTTTCAATTGACTTTTTTGCGAATCTCTGTAAACAGATGTAACATATAATTGCAATTGATTAATCAATGCATTTCTGACATGAATAATAGTTAATATTTTGTTTACATTATTATGTAATTGGCAAGTGAAACAATTATGATATATTTTGGAACTTCCCGTTATTCTTCAACTGACATTTTTGCCGAATCAAATAATTATTTATTTTACTTTAACATTTTATTTAGATTAGTTTTAAAATTTACAAAACAAAAATTGCGAGGAATTGATAGAGTTCATTCTCCCTTCACCTCATTTACCCTATTAACGTCTATAATAGTAAGCTTTGCCACATGGTTTTTGAATTTGAAAGCATATTTCCTTAGTTTATCATGCCAATATGTTTAATCTGTGTAAACACCTTTCATCACTTTCTTAAGCCTTGAGATTCAAAAATGAATAAACAAAACTCAGATTTGTATTATTTACTTAATTCCCATTTACTCAACACGCCAACATGACATCACTGAACAGATGTAATCATTTCATAGATAGAGTGGAGATATTGGAACATCTCCTGGATTATCAGAAAACTAATCTATAAGAATGTACTTGACTTTTTCAGGGACTTTTTTTTCATACCCTCAGTAATATTCAAACTTTTACCTTAGTCCACTAATAAAAGTTCTAATTAGCTTATTCCCCCTGCATTCATAAGTCTTTAATGTCCCACTCAGGGGTTTTGCTAAAGGTGGTAATCCTATCCAGCTGGCCTCTGTGGTTTCACGGGAATAGCATAATAAGCAGGCTTTGATAGTCAGGGTGTGTAGGTTATTAAGCTCCATAATTGTTTTTAATGGTTTGCTCTCTTCAAAAACACAGTTGGTTACTAAATACCGCAAAGCAGAGCTAGGCTAATAAAAATTAGTGTATTTATAGATTTACAATAAATGAAACTTTGTTTAATACAAATAATGTTTGTATGTCTTTTTGATTCTGCAGTATATTAAGTGCCATTAACCATTCTACACTTCATCATTCTGGGATAATTTCAAACATGGTCTGACAATAGTAAGCTACCAGAACAATGCAACAGTAAAATTCCCTTTGGTTTAACAATTTTATATTTGGCAAAGGTCTATTTACATACAAAATGATTTCTGTGCTCAATTTACATACATAACTTCAGTTTAAAACAGTTGATAAAGAAGGCATGGCTGTTTATGACAAGAAGGGTCTGGCCTATGCCAGTGTTTGACTGATACTAAATGCACTTTGATTGGCAATAGCTTCCCAGAAAGCCCAAGCCTGTCTGGACACACATAGGCAGCATAAAGTGCCTTGAGAATTTTCAGAAAAAAATAATTTGATGAAAGGAAAGCAAGTCCCTTTTGTGCTGAATTTCCAGGAGTCAATTTTGGCTGTGCAATTAGTTTTGTTGACACTAGGCATGCTTATTTGTCTGTATGAAAATAAAATGTGAAATAAACATCTGAAACAAAAATTTGAAGAGAGATGGATTGAGGAAGAGAATCATTAAAAAGCTAAAAAAAGAGAGAGAGAGAGAGATGGGGAATTAATACTTTAAAAGTCCAAAACCTAGCATTTACTTTGATAAAATTATTACTCTTTTCCTTCCTTCACAAATCTTTCCGTTGGGTATGTAAGAGGAAATGTGGCCAGGTTGAGAGGAGGTTCAGTGATTACCTCTAACTAAATTTAATTCATTTGAATTCATTGGAAATGAATCTGTTTTTCCAAGGATGTTTTCCCTAACATACCAGCCCAGATGTATTTTAAGAGGAAAATCCTTGCATGTGTTTCTAATTCTTTTATAAACATGCCATTAAAGTATAACATTGCAAAGGGCAGTAGATACCCAGAAAGCTTGTGAACTCTTTCCACAAAAACAAAAAAAATTTGAGGGGGGGAGCACATATAAACAAATGTAAATCTGAAACATTTTGTTAGTTTTTTTTGTTTGTTTCCCTGAATCTGCTCTCACTTTTGACTATACATTTTGCTGTTCTTTCTAGAAGCTTTTTGCATTATCTGTTATTCTTTTTATTTTTAAAGCAGAGTTACAGAGAAAGAGAGAGGAAAAGATCTTCCATCTACTGGTTTACTCCACAATTGGCCACAATGGTCAGAGCTGGACCAGTCTGAAGCCAGGAGCCAGGAGCTTCTTTTGGGTCTTCCAAGTGGTACAGGGGCTCAAGCACTTGGATCATTTTCTGCAGCTTTCCTGTGCTCATTAGCAGGGAGCTGGATCAGAAGTTGAACAGCCAGGAATTGAACTTGTGCCCATATAGGACACTGGTACTGCATGCCGAGGCTTAACCCGCTTTGCCACAGCACTGCCACCCACCCCATATTATTCTTGAAGCTCTCCTCATCCTATTTTATAAAAGCAAGTGCCTCTTCAGTCTTTTCTAGAACAATCTGCAGTGGCACTTACATAGTTAGGAGAAGCAGAAAGCTATAGGAAAAAAATTACAATCTCTTTGCCCGCAGGACTTGTTATATTTTTAGGTCATAATTGTGAAAAAAAGTAGAGAGACAACTGAATTAAAAAAAAAAAAAGAATATTCACCAAGTACTTGATGCTAAAACATTCAATAAGTATGTTTTTAGTTTTCTTCTATACCCCAAAATTTGCTTTAATATGAGAGTACTTCAAAAAGATGGTAGAGAATAGAATTAAAAGTTTATTTTGGTGCAGAAACAAAATTGAAATCAATGCATAAATGGAGCCTTCAAAAGGTTCTTGAAAAAGAACATTATGAAAATAGTATGCATTGACTCCAAACTTTTTTCATTAAAACAAACGTGTCTTTTAATTTCATTTTTATGAACATTTGAAGTGCTCTCATAGTTCAGATGAAATGTTTTCTGAAAAGGGATATGTTTTCCTTGGTGAAGCTGAATTTGTTTCTTTAGCAATATAATGACATTAAGCAAGTTTGACTTTCACTTTTGTTACCGTGCTCCAAACAGTGTGCATGTGAGGCCCAAATGTTTCTGTTGGCTATTTGCACAATCCAAATTCAATAAATGAGTGAATTTTCATTTGTTGCCTTTGATGTATGTTGTTCAAATACTAGATATAGGGAAAACTGTGGATATAAAACTACTCACAAACACAGAAGTCAGTACCAGATCTCTACATCCTGAAGACCTCACGCAGGAGGAGGCAGAAGCAATTGATGGGATTTTCCAAGGCCAGCTGGCCTGATTTACCTGGAAGCACCACAGATGAATGGAGCAGGTAGTGATCTCTGGGTGAACTGCACTGACCATTTAGTTTTTCTGTGGTCTGTTTGGCTAGTTACAGACTTGCCTCTGTGATGCAAAATAAAATGGACAGTTGAGGCAATTATCTGAACAATTCTGGTGAAAAGAAAGCTTGTTATATGAAAAAATTGAGGTGGAGGGATACCTTAATTATCCATATTGGATTTCTATATTGATCACATATACCAGACAATTCACCACTTCATTTTGCTTGGGTGGATACGGGCTTCAGATAATTGAAGGCAATTAAAGAGCAGTGTCTAGGGAACCATAAGTGACAATGTAGGCCAGTTATTGTGGGGGTGAGAGCAGCTTCATCAACAAGTGTTTATCAAACCCTATGGTGCTAGATTCTGGGAACATTACCAGTTGAACAGAGAAGGAAATGGCTCTCCACAAACTAGAAGAAAGGCTTGCACCCAAGGACAAGTGAGGTGCTAACGGACAGACACCATTTCCTCAGTGAGAAGCAAAAATAAAAATAGAAAGCTGTGTTGTAGGTAATATATTGGTCTCTTCCCAAAGCGCTGGTGTGTCAGAAAGAGTACAGTTAGAGGTGGATTGGTTTTACAAAAGGATTGCGGAGGAGTGGGCAAATTTCTCTCTAAATACTTGCAGAAAGTGAGACCTGAAATCCACTGAATGAAACCACAGTCTGGCCTCCTTCTTTAAAAGGCAAATCAATCTGGGAGGAGGCAGACACTAAGTGTGCTAACCCCCTAAGGTCTTTCTTTCAGTAAAGTGAGTTATCACTTTCCTCCAGGGTGGCAGGTGAGTTCAGTAGCATAAGACCACTAAGTGCCTGGGGGAGGTAACTAACCACATGGTGAAGAAAGAGGAGGAAGACTGAAAATAAATTCTGCAGTCATAAGGCAACTCTGCCTTGAGCCAGCCAGGTGGACCAGCAGTTCCTTTAGGACCAAGGAATTATTACAGTGGGAGTGACAGCAAGATTATGCATCTCCACCAGGAATACTGAGGCAGGTCTTGTCAAATCCATATTTGTCGGCCGGTGCCGTGGCTCAATAGGCTAATCCTCCACCTAGCGGCACTGGCACACCGGGTTCTAGTCCCGGTCGGGGTGCTGGATTCTGTCCCGGTTGCCCCTCTTCCAGGCCAGCTCTCTGCTATGGCCCGGGAGTGCAGTGGAGGATGGCCCAAGTGCTTGGGCCCTGCACCCGCATGGGAGACCAGGAGAAGCACCTGGCTCCTGCCATCGGATCAGCGTGGTGGGCCGGTCGGAGCGCGCCTGCTGCGGCGGCCATTGGAGGGTGAACCAACAGCAAAAGGAAGACCTTTCTCTCTGTCTCTCTCTCTCACTATCCACTCTGCCTGTCAAAAAAAAAATCCATATTTGTCTGGACATTTTCTTTTTTAAGGGGAACAATACCACTGGAAGATCTAGAGTTACTGTATCTAGAACAGTATTTGTGTGGTTGGAGCTGTGGCGTAGTGGACTAAAGCCCCCACCTGTGGTGCTAGCATCCCATATGGGTGCCAGTTTGAACCCTGGCTGTTCCTCTTCTGATGCAGCTCTCTGGTATAGCCTGGCCCAAGCAGAAGGTGGTCCTGTACCCAGGTGGGAGAACCAGAGGAGGTTCCTGGCTCCTGGCTTTGGGTCGGCCCAGCTCTGGCTGCTGCAGTCACTTGGGGAGTGAACTAGCAAATGGAAGACCTCTCTCTCTGGCTCTCCATCTCTCTGTCTGTAACTCTACCTCTCAAAATAAATAAATAAAATATTATGACAGTATTTGCATCTCCTGAGACTGATGTCTACAGACAAAACAGGAATCACTGGTGGTTCAATGTATCCTGAAGTTGGAAGGACAGACTATGAATTTTTAAATTATAAACACATTCAATATCACATCTTTTACTTTTTATTCTGTCAATCCTTTAATTCTTTTTTAAAAAGATTGATTTTATTTATTTGAAAGCAAAGTTACAGAGAAAGAAGGAAAGAAAGAGAGAGAAAGATCTTCCATCCACTGGTTCACTCAACAGAAGTCCACAACAGCTGGGGCTGTACCAAACTGAAGCCAGAAGCTTCATCCAAGTCTCCCATGTGGGTGGCAGGGACCCAAGTCCTTGGCCATATTCTGTTCCTTTCCCTGTCACATTAGCAGGGAGCTGTATCAAAGTGGAACAGCTGGGACTCGAACCAGCACCTCTATGGAATGCTGGCAATGCAGGTGGCAGCTTTACCCAGTATGCCACAAGGCCAGCCACGCTAATATTAAACTCTTTAAAATCGTTATAAGGTATCCTATTTATAAATTTGAATGTATCTCTGCAATAAATAAGCAAGCCTGTGAGATTAAACTATTAAATACGCCTTGCTACCTATAATGTTAACAGTATAATATATAAATGCCTGTTGGATTACATGTATTTTGCCATCATATAACAATGATTTTACTGGTAAATTAAAAGGAGTTATATTTACATAAGAAATTAATATTAAGTCAATACTGTATGAAATAAATGTGGACACTTTCTGGTAATGTCTTCAGTTTGTTCAGGCTACAATGAGAAAATATCATAGACCATGAGGCTTAAACAGCAAACATCTATTGCTCAGTTCTGAAGGCTGAGAAGCCCAAGATGGAAGGCTCAGTGTTGGTGAGGACCTGTATCCTGAATGCTACATGGTCGACCTTCCCCTGTGTCCTCACACAGCGGAGACAAAAAGCAAGTCCTCACACTAATTCCACTCCTGAGCACTCCATCCTCACAACATCATCGAACTCTAAATATCTTGTATCTTTCAAAGACCCCTCCTAATACCATCACATGAAGGGGGAGGGTTTCAGGCAGACCACAGCTATTCAGACCATAACAGGTAGTCTGTTACACCTTAAAGAGGAAGTTAGTGTGTTGTTAGATTCTGATTCTGCAATGACAAATTTCTTTTCATGTTTGTTGTCATCACTGGAGTTCAGGGCTGCTACAGAAAAGTCGAAGAGAAGGAGACATATTCTAGTTTTCACGGATGCTAGCTGGGCCATTGTAATCTACTGGCAGCCACTGTGTATGCACAGTTTTAGGGCCTCATACACTCACTGCTGCACCACAGCCTCTCTTTTTCTTAGCTAATCACAAAATACCAGGGTTCAGAGGCTACTTGTGATAAACTAATTTCCTGCTTCAGATTTTCCTTATTAAAAAACTGATCTATTCCATTTGTCTCCCTGATTTAATCCACGACATCAAGCAAATGATAGAATGGTGCAAATATACATATAAGCTGCAGTGATTCTATTCTGCTGGAAAGACAAAAACAATTGTTACCCTTTTCCATGATTGAAACTTAACCTGGATCAAGCTGAATTATAACTGAGAAACAAGAAAAGTTGCAATTGGCTTCACTTGCTCACTCAGCTGTTACTCTTCGAAAAGATCTGAACCTCCTCACAAATCCTCAGAGGCAATACAATTCTCTATTTTAATGAATTCACTTGCTCCCCACTGAGAATTAATTGCTTTGGAAGCAACCCAATGGTCTGGCATGCTGAGAAGCCCATGGTAGGTTATTTTTTCTAATAAAGAGCTCTGAGGAATTAGCCAATCTCCTGACCAGGTACACTACCTACTTTTATTATCCCCTTCTTCCTCTCTGCTCTGTCTCTGTCTCTGCCCTTGTTTCTGTACACAGGTGCATGCAGACACATAGATACAATAGAAAGGCTTGTAAGATCCCTGGTACCAAAGTGACTATTCTGTTGCATGAATAAAAATGAACAATTCTGTGATATATAAATCCACAAGTTTATTCTCTACAAGCTCTATGTCTTTGTGAAAAAAAAAATCAGCAATAAAATGTCCTAGGTAAGGATTCTGGATTGCTGAAATTTGTAACAAGAAAGGAATATGCTGTATTTACTGTATAGAATAGAATTAGCCATCCTAGGATCCCCATACACATCTCAAATATATAACTGAAATACTTCATGAACTCATTAGTCAAATACATATTTATTCAGCACTTAATCAGTGCTTGCTAAAAAATGGAAAACTGTAATGGGCACTCTTCTCCATAATGGAAGTAAGGGCCATTCAAGTGAGCAGGTACCTTGGGTTAACACATAGAACTGGGGTTAAAAAAACACAGAGCTAAGATATTAGTTGAGCTCTATATAAATACTTTTTAGAAATATTACTTATATGCCATAACAAAGAGAATATCCACAAAAGAATTATTGACACAAAATTGATATATACACAAAGTCCTAATAAGAATCAATTTCTTTCTTTCTTTCTTTCTTTCTTTCTTTCTTTCTTTCTTTCTTTCTTTCTTTCTTTCTTTCTTTCTCTCTTGACAGGCAGAGTTAGACAGTGAGAGAGAGAGAGAGAGAGAGAGAGAGAGAGATAAAGGTCTTCCTTCCGTTGGTTCACCCCCCAAATGGCTGCTATGGCCAGCGCACTGCGCTGATCCGAAGCCAGGAGCCAGGTGCTTCCTCCTGGTCTCCCGTGCCGGTGCAGGGCCCAAGCACTTGGGCCATCCTCCACTGTACTTCCGGGCCACAGCAGAGAGCTGGACTGGAAAAGGAGCAACCGGGACAGAATCCGGCGCCCCAACCGGGACTAGAACCCGCGGTGCTGGCGCTGCAGGCGGAGTATTAGCCTAGTGAGCTGCGGCGCTGGCCCACTGTTTCTAAATTTTTATATGTGAAAGGCATGGAGTTTGTGTACTTTAAATAAACGATTTCTAGCTAATAGAAATTAGAAATAAATAATTTTTTTATAAAAAAGAAACAGAGAGAAGTCAAAGATGGCTACAGCTAAAATGGGCTCTACATTATAGCATCGGCATTTCTTCAAAGAATTCACATCTCTGTCTTTGAAGACTAAGGAGAAAACAGCAAATGAGAGTGACTTGCCAGATTATTTGTGGAATCAAGAAAGGCAAAATAGTTTACCATAAAGAATATTTGTCTGCTATGGAACTCTAATAAAAATGTATCACACAGTAAATAACAATAAAAAATATGGAGAGCCTTTTGTGTGTTCCCCATGGCTCTTTCACAAAATGTGAAGAAATTCTGCAGACTTCCATTTCCAGCCACACTGGAGTGGTAGGAACTCCAGCATTTTCTCTGAAGTCTGAAAAAGCTAAAGAAAAAAAAATGCAAACACGACAAAGGCAAGAAAGGATAGAAAACCATAAGAGCTATCAAGTCCACTACCTGGAGGATGGCACATCTTGTAAAGGGAGCTTTCCAGACTGTGGTGTAGGGAGAGGCAGTCAGACCAAGCATGCAGGAATTGAGAATCTGAGGAGGCCAAGGTGGCTTGGACCAGACAGGAAAATATGCTGGAGAAAAGGAAACAAGAGGTGAAGGAAGTAGAGAGAGGCGAAGAGATAGCTTCAAATAATTGAAATAGCTGCACTCGAGCCTTCAGACAACTATGGATCAGGATGTATACATGAGGAATTGTCTGAGCCAGGGCAAAGAATCCCCCTGAGATCAGAGAATAGTAGGTCTCATACAGGACACAATAGAATGTCACCTTGGAACAGTTGAAGTAAAAAAAAAAAATAGTCATAATTTATAGGTCATCTGATGGAATACTTTTGCTTTGGTAATGGGGAAAATTTGACCCTAGTCTAAATACTTCCCAGGTCCTGCTTATGAAAGCAGAGCAAAATCTAAATGGAGCAGGGGCTGGCATTGTGGTTCCATGGTGCACCACACGGTGCATCCTGTGAGTGCAGGTTTGAGTTCCAGCTGCTCCACTTCTTGTCCAGATCCCTGCTAATGTGCCTTGGAAAACAGCCTAGATGCTTGGTCCACTGCCATCCCACTGGCTTTGGCCCAGCCTTCAGTTCCATTTTGGTCATTTGGGAAGTTAACCAGACAATGAACACCTCTTTCTCTGCCTCCCACCCCGCCCCTCCCCACCATCCCATCTGTCCTTCACTCTCTGTAATTGTGCGTTTCTTTCAAATAAGTAATAAATCTTAAAAAAAAACTAACTGGATCAAATTATATTTACACAGTATTACTTTGTTCCTTTACACATCTCATAAACCTTTATAGGAACACAAAAATATCCAGCACCCAGAAAAGTGAAATTTAATATACAGAATCTGATAAAAATTTTCAGGTGTGCTAACATTGGTAGTGAGTCGTACTTCAATTGTGAAAGAAGACTTTTCAGGAGCAAAAAAAAATAAATTAAGAAATGTATGACTATGAGAGCATCACAAGAAGAATATGTAGCTAAAAATTAGCTTGCAACAAGGTTTTGTTGGGGCACAATCCAGTGGTCTTCCCTCTACATGGAATGCTTTCTCCACATCAAAAACCAGTATCACATGCACAGAACACCTCAGATACAGGAAGTCCAAACTAGAGTCTTAGCCAGGGTTTTCTGTACTCTGCTGGCCATGTTTTTGCCATGTCACTAGCTTCAGCTCTCTAAGGATTTTGCCAAAAAAAAAAGAGATGGTGTTAAGCTTGTTAAAAAATAAACAGAGAAAAAAAAACCTACAAATACTTTCTGAAATTTGAGTCTGACTCAGATTTATACATATGACACACCGTTAATCTGTACATTTCAAGCTGTGTCCAGAAGCAGAATTGTGTTTCCAGGCCTTCTGGAATACACACATTGCACACCTGTCATATAAAGAGGTGGGAAGACATAACTGATAAGGAGGAGAAAAAATAACAAATAATTTAAAAAGATCAGAATTGAAAAGATGTATAATTACTGGATAACAGTAAAAACTATCATGATAACCATCCCATACATTCAAGAAGCTAGAAGAAGAGATAGCATTTTGACAAGGTGGGTTAAGCCATTGCTTGGAATTCCAGCATCCCATACTGGCCTACCAGTTTGAGTTCTAATTACTCCATTTTGAATCTACTTTCCTGCAAAGGTACCCAGCAAGGCAGTGGAAGATGGCTCAAGTTAACAGTATAATGTTGGTTACCAGAGATTTAAGAAGGAAGAAAATGTGGAAGGAAAGAGAAAGACTGATTAATGGGTTCTAACTTATAGTTAGGTGTGAATAAAAGAGCCTAGTTTTATTGCACAGTGAGTGACAATAGATAATATATATTGTATGCATACTGTACATTTCCCTAATAGGAAGAAGGAAATTTGAATGTTTCACAATAAGAAAATGCTAAATGTTGGAGAAGATAGACATGTTTACCCATATAAGACATTAAACAACATACACATTTATCAAAATCTCATGTTACCCCAAGATGTATGCATTCTTGAATAAAAAAGAATTATCTAAACAAAACAGTAAAAATCTAAAAATTCATTTAAGTATGAAAAAAGACACAAATGTCTCACTAAATAAGACACAGGATGGCAATTAAGCATGTGCAAAGATATTCAGCATCACTAGCCATCAGGAAAATGCAGATTAAAACCACAGTGAGATTCCACAACATATCTTTGAGAAAAACTTAAAAAATTATGTTAAATCTAAATGCGGGTGACAATATACACTGTATTGCTTCTACATTATTGGTGGAGATGTAAAATAGTATAGCCACTCTGAAAACTAGTTTGGTAGTTTCTTAAAAGCTAAATATATGCTACCCTATGATCCAGCAGTTGTACTCCTGGCCATTTATTCCGTAGAAACAAAACATCATCCATTGAAAAACTGTGCAATTGCTCAGGATAGCATGCTTTTTTGCAAGCGTCCAAAATTCAACCAAATAGAATGTCCTTTGGTAATTGAATGTTTAAAAAATCTGTCATATATACATTTCGTCTTAACCATCCCATCCCCAAAACCTCCCCACCACACTCCATGTTACCAATATATTTGGAGATAAAATGTTGATTAAAAAAGTTTTCACCTGGTTTTGAAAGAGTTCCAGTTATACGATTTGTCATGTTGTGAATAGAAGAAATGACAATAAGCACAGAATTTTGGAAATTATGGAGACTTCTTGGCTAGAATACCTGTTGTTCTTATGTGGTTCTGCTTTGAGCTTAGCTGTAGAAATTCCCTGATCTCTCTCATAGATGCCTCACATTCGTATTCCTCATATAGATACAATAATGAGAATAGTTCATTAAGGTTGACATGAAAAGGAAATTGACTTAAGTGCATATTATGTGTCCATTTGATTAATACTTCCTTTCCTATGCAAACATGAATTCTTTTTTGGAGGTTACATTACTGCATAGTCGTCAGCCTGAGTCAGGCTTCAAGGAAACCTGGGCTTAAATTCAGTCTGCCTTACTGGCCAGTTGTGTGAATTTTTGACATTTACTCTGTGTTTTAATATTATCATCTCTAGAAGGAAATTCTAATACCCATATCCAGGGAATTTTTTCTTGAATTAATGATATGCTGTGTGTATGATCAAAACAGAATCTTTTATGTCTTTTCCAAATCTATTTACGTAGACATGTGGCAATTTATTATTTAATTCATTTCATTTTTAGATTACAATTCATTATTCCATAAGATTCTAAGCAATGTAACCAACTGGAATTAATTAAAGCAACAAAATGCTATTTTTTACCTAATTGAAGAAGTTCATTTCTTGGATAGAGATAAGAAAGAATCTTAATTAGATCTGGATTTCACCTAGACTAACTTGCTGATTAACACTCTCAATTTGTATTTGACTTATGTATATAAACAAATCTAAATTGTGTAGGAAGACTATGAAGAGAGATGTCCTGATATTTGGCATCAGAGATAGACTCATGATTCAGTGCTTCCAAGTGCCTTCTAACGACAGACCATACTGCAGCCCTAAAGGAATGTTTATGTTTTGTAAAACTGGTATCAGCTAAATTGCCTCTGTGTGATGAAATTTTTAAAAGTAGGAATAAAATATGAACCATCTAAGTATCTACTTCTATATTGACATAAAAGAAATAACAAATACATATCTCTAAATACAAAATAATGTTTGTTGATATATATATTCTCTACTGTTAATTGAGATTGATCATGGTTGCCTCTAGTAACAAGTTGCAGAGTTGTTGAATAAAAGATAAAACCAATAAAAGTCTAATTATAATTACCTTTAATGTAATTTTCTGGTACACAAAGTATTCAAAAGAATATTTTAAAAATTGGCTTTTATTAAGTACTCAGACACTTAACATGTAATGTTTTAATGTCTTTAGAATATTAATCCTCAAAATCAAAGAAGTTATAATTATTATAATTATTTTCTCTTTATTGACATTATTTTATGTTGCTACAATGCTGTTTTTTTTTTTTTTTTTTTTTTTTTTTTTTTTTTATTTTTTTTTTTTTTTTGACAGGCAGAGTGGACAGTGAGAGAGAGAGACAGAGAGAGAAAGGTCTTCCTTTGCCGTTGGTTCACCCTCCAATGGCCGCCGCTGCAGCCGGCGCACCGCGCTGATCCGATGGCAGGAGCCAGGATCCAGGTGCTTTTCCTGGTCTCCCATGGGGTGCAGGGCCCAAGCACCTGGGCCATCCTCCACTGCACTCCCTGGCCATAGCAGAGAGCTGGCCTGGAAGAGGGGCAACCGGGACAGAATCCGGCGCCCCGACCGGGACTAGAACCCGGTGTGCCGGCGCCGCAAGGTGGAGGATTAGCCTATTGAGCCACGGCGCCGGCCTGCTACAATGCTGTTAAAATAACTCAACAAGGAAGACATTGATTGGCATTCTGCATAGACTTTCTCAATTTGCTTGAATTAGGAGAATATGTACCCTTCTTCAGTTGATCCTTCTAAGTAAAGGAAAATAACAATGAAAAAGATGTAAAGTATCAAAAAGATACAGTTAAATTGTATGCTGAGTTTAAACTAAAAAGAATGTTTTCATGTGTACTAAAAAGAGTGAGTTTTGAAAGGCACAATACCAGTATTTACAATTTTATTTTTCTTTTGCAACTCAACACTATTTAAAATTTTGACTGTTTCTTTTGCAGATCATTTTAAAGAATATTTCAATTTAAGTGCATCATTTGTGTTACTTCTAAGGAATAATGATATGACAACATTTAAACAAAGTGCTTGTTTCAGTAGTTTTATTGCTGAAATTATGTTTGGAGATCAAGACACTCCAGGGGGCCTTCTGGTTTATGACCTTCTGTTTCATCCTGTCTCTGTGTATTTGCAGTATCTAGCATAACTTTTCCCATAAGAAAACCTTGATATGTTTGATTGTTGATAGAATCACAAACACATGAACCTAACACACACACACACACACACACACACACAGGTAATACACCATCATGTTCAAGAATTTTAAATAAATTGCAATCAACAAGATTATGAGCTATGTATTCAGCCGCCACAATGTAATTGCATTGAGAAGCATGGCAAAATCCTATTCTCATTTCAAAATTCCTAGCAGTAATTTTTGCAAACTAAGTATATGATTAAGAAGGGTCATGACAAAAGAAGATGAGGCTTATTTTCATCAAGGGAACAAGGAAGCTGTCTTCTGGTTATATGCCTTATTTTACATTAAACTAAACCGCTAACATTTTTGTGGAATGTGGCCTATAAGCACATTTGTTTGATATCCCATAAATGTAAAAATAAAGAGACCCAAAGTACCACTTACTGCCTGAACACAAAAATAGCTCCAGTTTCTTCAAGTAGGAGATAGAAATAAGAACTCTAGAGGCATGGGAAAAATACATGGTGGATTTATTATTGATCCCCATTCTTCTGGAATTCACAACTTTTGTCATATTATTTTGCAGTTCTTACCACTAAAGTGTTGGAGTTTGATTTCTCATTCTAGTTTTGGTCTGGGTAAGAGACTTGCATTAGTCAATGGAAGGAAATAGAATTGACAGTATGCATTCATGATACCAGGATTTATTTACTAATTGTTATTATTTTAATTGTATTTATTTGAAAGGTGGAGTAACAGGGAAAGAGATAGATAAAGATAGAGAGATAGAGTTTAATAGATGATAGAATTTTTCATCAACTAGATCATTCCATAAATGTCCAAACAACCAGGACAGAAGTCAGGATTCTGGAACTTCATCCAGGTATCCCTTGTGGGTGACAGAGACTTAGATGCTTGGGTCATAATTTGCTGTCTCCCAGGATGCGCATTAATAGCAGAGGAGTTGGACTGGAATCAGAGTAGCTGGGACAGCCTTGCACTGCAACATGGGATGCTGGCATCTTTAGAATTGACTTAATCTGCTATTCCACCACCTGTTAGACCCACCCTGAAATGAGAATTTAAAACATCATACACATTGCTGCTTTCTCTCTTGCAACTCAGCCACATTATCAAAATAACGTTTCCTAGGGGCCAGCATTGTGGCATAGCAGGTTAAGCAGATGCCCATAATGTCTGCATACCATATGGGCACTGGTTCAAGTCCCAGCTGATCCACGTAAGATCCAGCTCCCTGCTAATGCAACTGTGGAAGCAGTGGAAAATGGCCCAAGTGCTTGAGCCTCTGCCATCTAGGTGGGGGATTGGATGAATTTCAGGACTTCGGCCTGGCCCAGCCCCAGCTGTGGGGGCCATCTAGGGAGTGAAACAGCAGATAGAAGATCTCTCTCTCTCTCTCTCTCTCTCGCTCTCGCTCTCGCTCTCGCTCTCACTCTCGCTCTCTCTCTCCCTCACTGTCCCTCACTCCCTCTCTTTTTAACACTGTCTCTCAAGTAAATAAATTTTTTACAAAAATGAAGGCAACAATGCTCTGGATATTCATCCTTTTAGTCTGTAAATCAGAACCAGTATCTGGAGTTTCTGAGCTGCCCCACCCCAGCCACCAAAAGAACCAAGATGCCCTGCAGCCAAAGGGCATAAAAATACAAAACCCACAAGTCTTGCAGATATGCAAAACACATTTTCTTATTGCCGCAAAGATTCTAAAATTACATTATTGGGCAAAGTTACCAGACACAAGATGCTAACTCAGAAGATGGTCATTTCTTAGGCCCTATGCAAGGGGAGAAACAATCCAAAATAGAGCTCAAAAAAGATGCAAGAATTCCCATCCTGAAGAGGAATGGCCTTCACCCACTAATGCGGTTGCTCATAAGGAGATGTTACTCTATGGCCACTAAAACATTTTTTAACCATGGAATTGTGAGAGATGGTTTTATTAGCCATGGACACCTGTCTCAATCTCAAAACACATCAAATGCACTTCTTTTGAGGTTATAACTTGGCTATTCCTTTGAGTTTAAAGGAAAAAATACAGTCATTCAGTAAGTTAGCCCCAAGGACTGTCATTTTAATGTATTATGTACATTTACCTGTGGATTACACAGAAGTGGCAGTTTGTTTTAGGGTATGTCTGGGGTCTTAGTAATCACTCTTTTGTGAACAACCTCTAAAAGGGCTCTGGATGACTCCTCCCATTCAGAGACAAGGTCAACAGGAGGACATAAAGGAAACCTATCTTTTATTATATTGAAATGAGCTTGCAGTCGCAGTGAAGAGTTAAGTCCCCAAGAGCTTCCTCTAGGCAGATCTCTGTCTGTGTCTCTCCCTTTCTGTCTGTAACTTGGACATTCAAAATAAATAAATATCTCAAAAAAGAAAAAGTTAACTCCTCTCCAGTGCAAAAAAAAAAAAATCTCATCTGGGATACCTATAATTTTTCATGGACAAGATGACACCCTATAAAAAAATAACTATATTCTGAAAAATAAAAAGATGGAGATTTCATTAGATTCAAAACATAATTACAAAAAGAAACACAAGTAAGTGCAGGTGATGTTACCTATCAGGTTAAGCTGCTCCTTGGGACACCCTGATCCTGCATTGGAGGGTCTGAACTCCAATCTTCCCTCCATTGCTGACCCAACTTCATCTTGGGAGGCAACAGATTATGTTACAAGTACTTGAGTTCCTGCAACCTACCCTGGAGACCCAGATGGAATTCCTGGATCCTGGCTTTTACCTGGCTTGGCTTTGGCTGTTGTGGGCATTTCAGGAGTGAATCAACAGATGGGAGTTTTCAGTTTTCCCATGGTGCCACGGGTAAAGCTGCCTCCTGCAGTGCCAGCATCCCATATGGGCACCAGCTCCAATTCCAGCTGTTCCACTTCTGATCCAGCTCTCCACTATGGCCTGGGAAAGCAGTAGGAGACAGCCCAAGTCCTTGGGCCCCTGCATCCATGTGGGAACCCTGGAAGAAGCTCTAGGCTCCTGGCTTTGGATCGGCATATCTCCAGCTGTTGCGGTCAACTGGGAAGTGAACCATAGGATGGAAGACCTCTCTCTCTCTCTCTGCTTCTCCCTTCTTTGTGTAACTCTGACTTTCAAATAAATAAATAAATAAATATTTTTAAAAAAGAATGTTGTAGTACTATAGTTTTCATGTTCTGTGATTTCTTTAAAATTTACTGTATGTGAGGGAAATGGCCATTTTTTCCATTCAATTGTTGTTTATAGCCATTGTCTACATTCCCACTAAAGTAGGGTCCTTTTGCTTTTTCCTTGTTAAACTTCTTATTTAGTATAGTATTATGCATTTTCACCATAGTGTAAATTTAAAATATGTTATCTCAAAAACTAAAAAAGTTGGCAGAAACAAAGGGAGAAGAAAGTAGGGTGGGGAGAAGAGTAGGAGGGAGGGAGGGAGGAAGGATGGGAATATCATTATGTTCACATAATTGAATCCACAGGTCAAATTGAACCTTAAAAACTAATTAAAATTAAAGTAATAAAATTATAAAAAAGGTAATGTTCATTTTCCATGAAAATTATGGACATCCCTTATATTTTATTATTGCAAAAGAAAATGTGGGAGAAAATCAGAGAAGTGTCAGCTCAAAGAAGAAATAAATTTTAAAGTGGCCAACATAAATCTCAGTAATTAAGTGCAAATGAACCAAATATGACAATTGTTTTTTTTTTTTTAAGATTTTACTTACTTATTTGAATGTCAGAATTACAGAGGCAGAGGCAGAGGCAGAGAGGTCTTCCATCCACTGGTTCACTCACCACATGTCTGCAATGGCCAGAGCTGGGCCATCTGAAGCAAGGAACCAGGAGCTTTTTCCGGATCTCCCGCATGGGTGCAGGGGCCCAAGATCTTGGGCCATCTTCTACTGCTTTCCCATCCAGCAGACAGCTGGATCAGAAGATGAGCAGCAGGGACTCAAACCAGTGCCCATATGGGATGATGGCACCACAGATGGAGGATTAGCCCACTGCACCACATTGTGGGGTTGGCATCATGGCATAGTCGGTTAACCCACCAGCTGTAGTGCCAGCATCCCACATGGGTGAAGGTTCAAGTCCTAGCTGCTCTGCTTCTGATTCAGCTCTGCTAATGGGCCTGGGAAAGCAGCATAAGATGGCTCAAATCCCCAGGCCCTTGCACACACATGGGAGACCCAGGAGAAGCTCTTGGCCCAGCAGCCATCTCAGGAATGAACCAGTAGATTGAAGATCTTTGTCCCTCCCTCTCTCTGTGTAACTCTGATTTTCAAAAGAAAAATACATCTTTAATAAAAATTTCAATTGTAAGAAAGATTTTTCAGAGTGGATTGAAAGGTAGTTTAAAAAGTAAAATCTCTACTCCTTGTTTACAAAATAAACATCTGAAGTATAGAGGTCAAGAACTTTTGAAAATTAAAATTTTGTTTTAGATACTTAATTTGGTATTAGATACCTTTAGGTATCTATATACCTAAAGTATATATATAGCTTTACTTCAAAATTTTTTTGGCAGTTATCTTATATATATGGTAGTATCTCCTGAAATCAATTTTTTGAGAGACGTTTGAAAGAAAGTGTTTGGAGTAAGAACACTTGAAAAATATTAAAGAAAGAAAGATTAGCAGAGATAGCTATACTGCAGTAAATTTTGCTAAGTGAAACAAGCCAGGTGCAGACAGAAAATGCTTGCATGTGATATCTGTAATGGCTGAACTCTTAGAAGAATTGGAGGTGGCATTTTGGTGTGGGGAGCAAAAGCTGCATGAAAAACATATGGTAAGATGGTGGTAGGGATTTGGGGTATTTTTTCCTAGTCCATGAAAGTGTGTGATTCATGTTTGCTTCTCTAATTGTCAGTATGTACCCAAAACATAGTTTTAGTAGCACCCAAAACACAATTTTAACCAATTGAGTAACAATTGGTTAATGAAACAACTTATTTCCCAAAAAATGAAGACAAGTAAAATTATGTCTATAGGCTTTTTCAATGTGATATGTACAACCTGTATAATAGATGGCATAGAACTGGTTTACACAAGTAGTCTGAGGAAGACATAATGATCAGTAGTAGGGAGTGAAGAAGCCACTACAAACCATTTTACTCTGATTCTGGACAAAAGTCAAGTGCTTTGGGGGATGCCAAGGATTAACAGTGATTATTCTTTCAAACTCTCTTTACCCACCCTCCACAATTTAGCATCCTGGTGTGGGTAAAGAATGGGCTACGTGGTATGGAGACATTATCCAAGCATAACATGGAATGTAACTGTGGATTTAGCATTTCAGTTTAATTGCTGTAAGCAATGTTAAAAAAAAAAAAAGGTGTTATTCTCCAAGGAAGGAGTAATTTGCATTACCTATAGGTTTAGGTCTTGGTGGTTCTATGATTTTTGCAGATTTATTTCATTTACTAGAGATTCATGCAATTATGAAAATTTTTTTCAAGCACTTATCGATACCAGACAAAATGGCTAGTTTTAGGCTTGGGCTACTGTCAGTTAATTTGGCATTTATCTAGTAGATTGGCTCTCAAATCACACAGCTTTTTCATCTAAATTGTGTTTATTTTTTGAGTTGTTCACAGGTGCTCATCTGCATGTATGAAATACCTCCTCTGATACTGGTTTCTAAATATGCATAGTAAGCGAAATTGTAGAGATGAATCTACTTATTTCAGGTTCTAACATATTGTCTGCTGAAGCCATTCTTAAGGTTTAACTTCTCTAATTGGTGCTTAATTACTCCAGTAAGGATGTGTATCACTGGTACATTTCACTGCCCTCTGTCTGAAAACCTGAGCCATGAATAGAAATACAAGAAGTTTGATTAAAATTTTTAGTTTATTTGCATGAAAACTGAAATGTAAGAAAATTGAAAACAAATATAATAGCCAAAACACATGCATATATTTTGTTTTCACCAATTAGGAAAATTTGTATATAGTTTAGCTGTATTTACTGTAGTAAAGTAAAACCCATAAATCAAAATAATCTGAAAAGACATATGCACTTGTATCTTTATATACTTTATTCCAAAATTGTGAGTGTGACATCTAAATTGCATCTAAAACTATATATAATAGTTTTGTAATTTTGCATTCTTTGTCTAAGCATATTTGCAATTTATGATAATCTTTAAAAATATAGTACTTGCTCCTTTTAATTGTAATATAGCAATTTGATGTATGTGTGTATTTGTATATGTTTGTAGTTCTCAATAGCTAAAGAAAAATCTATTTGAAGTGTTTTATTGCTTTCTTAACATTTATTTCTTTGTTATGTATAGACTGTATTATTATTTTCTTTTATACCCACAGCAGGGGACAATTTAATTAAGTAATATTTGGGTTTTCATATGCTGTTCTTTATTTGTAGAGATACATTTTTAAACATGCCAATTTTTTTAAAGATTTATTTATTTATTTGAAAGTCAGAGTTACACAGAGAGAGGAGAGGCAGAAAAAGAGAGAGAGAGAGAGAGGTCTTCCATCTGCTGGTTACTCCCCAGTTGGCCGCAATGGCAGGAGCTGTGCCAATCCAAAATCAGGAACCAGGAGCTTCTTCTGGGTCTCCCATGTGAGTTCAGGGGCCCAAGGACTTGGGCCATCTTCTACTGGTTTTCCAGGCCATAGCAGAGAGCTGGATTGGAAGTGGAGCAGCTGGGTTTCGAACCGGCACCCATATGGGATGCCGGCGCTTCAGGCCAGGGCGTTGACCTGCTGCACCACAGCGCTGGCTGCATGCCAATATTTCCTTTAAAAATTATAGTGATTGGGGCCGGCACTATGGCATAGCAGGTAAAGCTGCCGCCTGCAGTGCTGGCATCCCATATGGGCACCGGTTTGAGTCCTGGCTGCTCCACTTACCATCCAGCTCCCTGCTAATGGCCTGAGAAATCAGTGGAAGATGGTCTAAATGCTTGGGTCCCTGCACTCACCTGGGAGAACTGGAAGAAATTTCTGCCTCCTGGGTTAGGATAGGCCTAGTCTAGCCATTGTGGCCATCTGGAAAGTGTACCAGTGCATAGAAGAATCTCTCTCTCTCTCTCCCTCCCTCCCTCCCTGTAACTCTGCCTTTCAAATAAATAAAAATAAATCTTTAAAGTTTAAAGTGATTGTATGTCTTTTAAATCACAACACAATATAGCAACAGAAAAATTCTTCTACATCACTACCAATCATGAGAAAAGTTACTTTACTGAGGTTATATTTTTTGCTCAATTTTACTATAGACTTAAGGGGACTCGTTTATGTTTCTTGACCACTGTGATCAAAGGTGAGCACTTATTTTTGGAGTAGAAGTATTTAGTGGAGCTAAAGAACACTGGCAGCTATTGGGATCTGTTTGCTTTAACATGTTTGGCCCAAGATTCTAAGTCTGTTAATCCAGGCAGAAGTTAATGTTGATTTTTGGCACATGATGAGAATATAAGAATTTCCTTGTTTAGTCCAACTTCTAACTCACAAAAGCACTTTCATTCTGATTGCTTAGTTACCTATATGGTTAGTATAATTCAGATTGGTAAATTAATGCACTGTAATGATTGTGAATATTATTCCTAGTTGGATCCAAAATACTTGAAATCTGATATTCCCATTAATGTTTTCCAGAATAAAATATTTCAATTACATTTGTTTCAAGAGATTATTGCTTTTTGTGTTATCTTTATAAAAAACAAATTCATTTATTTGAAAAGCTGAGTGACAGAAAGGAAACACAGAGAGAGAAATCTTCCATCTGCTGGTTCACCCCCTAAATGGCAGCAATAGCTAGGATTGGGCCAAGCTAAAGCCAGGAGCCTGCAATTCTATCTAGACCTCCCTCATTGGTAGCAGAACTAAAGTTCTTGAGCCATCACATGTTGCCTCTCAGGAATACCAACAGGAAGCCATATTGGAAGTGGAGTGCGGGGACTCACAGTGGGCAGCACCCACCCCTGCTTCTTTAAGAATGTGGTTTACATCATGCAAAGTTTCTGTGGCTGACTGGTTCCCAGGTTCATTGATTTATCAACATTTTAATGACTGTTTATGCTAGTATACTAGATAACTTTTGATAGTACAAGGAAACATCTGACACATGCTACTTGGGGAGAAAAGAGAAATTTATATACCTCATATTTTTGGAGGCTGAAATTCCAAACAGAACTGGTGAAACCGCCATGGTAGGTGGATAAAGAGCCTTGTGGTAAGCCAGGAATCAGAGAGACAATGAGTGGGGACTAACGTGGGCTTTTTAAATTACCTTTTCATGAGAATGGCCTTCTGAGGGCATGGCCCAATGTCATAAGGACCTCACACTAGGCTCAGTTCCCGGAGTTCCCATACACCTCCAACTCCCCAAAGTGCTATTCTGAGGAGCCAGCCTTCAACACTTGGGCTTTTGGAGAGACATTCAGTGTCCAAACCATAGCATTCTTTGCTTGGTTTGATAAGGTTCATGTTCATGTCAAAATAAAAAATGCATTCATTGCATCCCAGTACAATTGGTCCAGTCCAAGTTCAAAGTCTCAGCTGAGACTGGAGGTGATATCTTTTAGCTGGGAGTCCCTGAAGGATCAAAAAACAAGTTAATTGAATGTTTCAAAACAGCTAATAGAGAGAACTTCAAATGTTCCCAATCAAAAAAAAAAAAAAAAATCTGCCGTATGTCTGAGCTGACAGCTATGCAGATTTTTGAACATACAAGTTGTATAAATAGATTGAAATGCTACCTTGTACCCCATTAAGATATGCAAGTATGATGTATCAATTAAAGTATACTTAAAAAATAAGAACAAATTTTGGGGGAAGAGAAATGTTACACATGTTCATGATATAAAAGTAGGAAGAAATAGTAGGAAGAAACAAGTTACATACTTCCAAGATGTAACAGGACAGGCCTAGGGTGTCTAATGAAAATACAAAGGAGGAATTATCCCCAAAGAAGTCATGAACCCAGCAGGACAAACTTTAAGTGGCAAAGCTCCATGTCTAGCATCCTAGGCACCTTGTAATGGCAGGGGAGAGCCCTTGTCCTTTTACACATTGTCCACACCTTTCCCCAGTGGTATTGCATGTTACTGGCACCTCTACTTGTTGGAGTCTCAATTCCCACTGTGGACCCACTCCCATACCTCTAGCATATATTACTGCATTAAAGACTCTTTCTGACCTAGGCATTTCTTTGAAATCTCTGTCGAAGCCATCAAGACTGCATAAGTCTCCCTCGTTGCACATCTGCAAAATCAGCAAGTGTGGATAATAGCAACATCTCCCAGCATGAACTGCACCTAGATATGCTTGAACAACAGCTGTACCCAAAGATTGCTTTGCAGGCATTGGAATCCCAAGTGTTTAGAGACACCAGGGCTCTTTCTTCAAAGGATTCTAACCTGGATAATCTTTCACGCTCCTTTGCAGTTCTACACCTCTGAATTTGTGAACTTGCAGATTTCTGAAATTCCCTTGAAGCATCTTTTCTACTGTTCTAATGCTTCTTATTATCAGCAATAATTTCTTGCATTTTTTGAAAATGTGTTTATTCATTTGAAATTCAGAGTTAGAGAGAGAGAGAGACAAAGAGACAAAGAGAGAGTGAGAGAGAGAGCAAGAAAGAGAGAGAGAGAGAGAGAGAGAGAGAGATCTTCCATCTGCTGGTTCACTCCTCAAATGATTGTAATGGCCAGGGTTGGGCCAGACTGAAGCCAGGAGCCAGGAGCTTGGTGCAGGGGCCCAAGCACTTGGGTCATCTTGCATTACTTTCCCAAGTATGCTAGCAGGGAGCTGGATTGGAAGTGGAGCAGCCCTGATTCTATCCATTGCCCATTGCCGATTGGCCAGAAGAGTCAGATCTTGGCCTGGTCAAAATCAGTAGTGAGGAACTCCATCCAGGTCTCTGTCGTGGGTGGCAGGGAACCAAGCACTTGGACCATCCTTGGTTGCCTTCCCCGTTGCAGTAACAGGAAGCTAGATCAGAAACAGAGTAGCGGGATGGCACAGTGGCTCACTTGGTTAATCATCCGCCTGTGGCACCAGCATCCCATATGTGCGCCAGGTTCTAGTCCTGGTTGCTCTTCTTCCAGTCCAGCTCTCTGCTGTGGCCCGGGAGGGCAGTGGAGGATGGCCCAAATGCTTGGGCGCCTACACCCACATTGGAGACCAGGAAGAAGCACCTGGCTCCTGGCTCCAGATCAGCATAATGGCCATTTGGGGAGTGAACCAATGGAAGGAAGACTTTTCTCTCTGTCTCTCTCTCTCACTGTGTATAACTCTACCTGTCAAATAAAATTAAAAAAAAAAAAAAGAGTAACAAGAGCTCAAATCGATACTGTTATGTGGGATGCTGGTATCAAAATTATTGGCTTAACCTGCTTTGCCATGTCAGCTTCTTCGTCATTTTAAAATGTAGCATTCAATGATGCCTTAGGAAATAGACCCAATGGAGTCAGAATCTTTGACTTGTTGTGACGAGAGTGACCTTTATTTCAATTTTCAGTAGAACCCTCATTCCCACTTGGGACCTCATCAGCCATGGTCTTTACTGTCCACGTTTTGATCAGCAATTTGGCTTTCTCAGCCCCACAACAGTCACCTGTAGCACAGCTGATGGCATTCAAGACTTTTTCTAGCCTGCAGCTCCAAGCTCTTCCAACTTCTTGTGAAACAATTCCAAGTACTACTCCACATCCTCAGGTAGAGTTCTCAGTACTGATCCCAGTCCTCAGTACCAATTTTCTGTATTAGTCATCTTTATGTTATTACAGTAAAATACCAGACAGAAGTTATGAAGGAAAGAGAGGCTTACTTGGTACCCAGTTTTGGAGATGGGGACACTAAAAGCTGTGTTGCAAGTTCCAGTGAAGTCTCTATGGTAGATAGCAGAGCACATGTAATAAGCAGAGAACAGAGCCAACCAGGAAGCAGAGAGAGATAACAGATGGCCCAATTCTGCCTTTTGTAACAACCATCTTGCAAGAACTGTTTTCCAAGGCCACACCACATAACCTTAGGACCGCTCAAGAAACCCCAGTTCCTAAAGGCTACACTGTCTCTCAATACAAAGTCTCAGGGAACTACACCTTTTAAACACAAGCATTTGGAAGATCTTCTAAATCCAAACTTTACCAAATGGACACTGGGGATTCACAGACTACTGAAAAAGAGAAGCACACACAAATATGTAAAAGTAAAATATGTGATAATAAGTAATGCACAATTTTCTTTGGCTTGTTTTTTTTTGAAGTAGTTCTCTTTTTTTCCATTTCATTTGCTATTCATTATTTTGAAAGTTCATATACAGTTCACGGTTTAAGTCATTTGCTGTATCTATTCAATAACAATCCTTGTCTTGGTTTAATAATAGCTAGTCCCATGCAATGTACTATCATTAGCCTATTATTCTGAAGTTGATGTGCTTCATTTTCTAATATTTATAAATTTTCTCAAGTGTGTTATTACCTGCCGCTGCACTAGGCCAGATACCTGAAGGTCACTAGAAACTTCAACATTTCATCTGTGCCCTTGATTTCAGTATTATGTGTACATAATTTCTGTGTGTAGCTGCATATAATTGTATAATCTATTCCAGAAGGAAACTGTCACTGAATTCTTATTAGAAAAGTTTATTTTGATTTGTTTGTTTTTATGTACAAGAAAACACTTCAGTACTTTAAAACATATTTACTTTCAGAAAGCAGATGAGAGAGAGAGAGAGAGAGAGAGAGAGAACTTTCACCCATTGGTTTACTTCCCAAATGCAACAATAGCTGAGGCTGGGCCAGCTGGAACCAGGACCCAGGAATTCAATCTTGGACTCCCTCATGGGTGGCAGAGACCCAAGTATTTGAGTCATCATCTGCTGCCTCCTAGGGTGTGCATTAGCAGGAAGGAAGAATTTGTAGTGGAGCCTGGACTTAAACCTAGGCACTCTAATATATTGGTATGTTGGCATCACAAGTAGCATCTTAACTGTTCCATGAGATGCTCCGAATTTATTTATCTATGTGTTTATTTTATAATGTCTGAGTCAGTCTTCTCTTCCTAGGAATTCCCTTTCTACTCATCCCCTTAGCCCAGTGCTATGGTGATTTAAACTAATTCACCTTGCTATAGAAGGTTTTTTGACTTTTTGCTTTGCTTTATTTTGCATGTATTTATTGCTCCTAAATCTATTAGATTGTAAAGTCCTTTACAGAAATCAATTTTTTTCGCTAGATGTGCAGATCACAACACAAATGATTAATTTTGAACAATGTCCGCATCATTTAATATTAAGAGCTTTCAGAAATTGTGTTGAAGAGGAAATTAACATGCAAGTTTATTTTGTGAAAAAATTGAAATTTATAAGTATTTTTATAATATATATTTACCATGAACTTTTTGAAGACATCTCATACATAAATTCTGTGAACAGGTAGCTAATACTGTGACCTAATACAGACAAGCAATTATGGGAGCCAGGGCTGTGTCATAAAGTAGTATCAACAAATGGCTTAAGGATTTTTAAGATTAACTTATCTGAGAAGCAGAGGGAGATGTGGATAAAGTAAATGAGAGAGAAGGAGATAGAAAGAGAGAGAGAGAAAATGCTCTTATGGGCTAGTTCATTCCTGAAATATCCGCAGTAGTTGGGGCAGAGAGAGGCTGGGCTGAAGCCAGGATCTGAGAACAGGTCAATCCCTATTTCCTACATAGGTGGCAGGAACTCAGTTGCTGGAGTCATTACCTGCTGTCTCCAAGAGTGTGCATGGATAGGAAGCTAGAATCAGAGTCTGGAGCTGAGTCTTGAACCCAGTGTGGGACAGACCATCACAGCCATCATCGTAACTGCTCACATATATAGCCATTCCTGTTATCAGATTTTGAAGGAGTTAGAAATCATAGTTTTCTCCTGTTGGGGATAAACAAAAAAAGTTAAATTATAAAGTCATCATTAACAATGGATTTTGGTGAGTAGTATTAGATATTCAGAAAGTCTCAAAGATCAGATAAGCGAAAAGCCCATGAACAAAGATGCTGAGGCAAACATAAACAGCGGCATTCTCTGATAGGCAGAAAATTCATTTTTGGAGGGGTGTAGGGTATGATCAAAATTTCCATTGGGAACTAGCTGGGAGGTTAGCTTGGGGCATACTATAGAAAATCTTTTTTATAAGACTGTCAAGATTTTAATATTTTATCTTGTCAGTTGAAAAGCAATTAATTTTTTGTATCTTATTAATAAAATCTGGCATAATTACAGGTTGAATGTCACTAATCCAAAAATCCAAAATCTGAAATGCTGTAAAATTTAAAACATTTTATGTGCTATGATACCCAAAATGTGTCAAATTTTGAAGCATTTCAGATTTAGGATTTTGGGATCAGAGATGCTCATTTGTAAAATCTATGTGAATATTGCAAAATCTGAAACCCTCTGAAATCTGAAAGACTTCTGGTTCCAAATGTTTCCAATAAGTGGTGTTAACTTGTATCTGTATTTGGGAAGTTTATAAGTGCACAGAAAACATAATTCCATAAAATGAGATAAAAGCCAAGACGTTGTAAACACTATTAAATTATTGTTGTTAAATAATTACATGTGTGAAGTCATGTCTAAATAAGTACACATGAGGTAGTATTGTTGGACACAGTATCAGGAACGATGGGTGTGTGTATGCATGGCTAAGGTCAATAGCCCATGGAAAAGGATGCTGTCATGGAATATTATGCATGACACTGAGAAATTCTACATGAGTTATTAGACCTTTTCATACAATGTGTCGGAGAACCACAAAGCGCAGGGAAAAACAGACAATCTGTTCTAAATATGTAAGAGATAGAAAGATAGATGTCGGAGAATTCACAGAAATAGAATTTGATATGTTAAGCAACAGTGAGCCTAGTTAGGTTTTTGAAGGCATAACAGGAGACAGAACTTCATTTCGTTTTTTGACTTGCTCAAATATGTGTGTGAATTCAAACAGCCCTGACTTAGAAAACTGCAAGTTAAAAGCATTCCAAGCTTTTTGTGGCGTCCTGGCTCTGGATTCATTCAGAAATAGCAATGGTGGCTACTTTGCTGTAACCAAAAATGAAAGAAAATAGACAGATGGTACTAATGCAACAAGAGATTGTTCTTTATTCTCTTCAGTTTGTGCTTGGAGAGATGCTTTTATGCTCCAGACTCACCTTTCTTGGCACAGTCTTGTCCTTTTGTTGGATTCAGGGCCCTTGAGACTTACAGACAAACGTGCTCCCATTTTGAAACTTCACTGATGTGCATTACACTTAGAAATTTACAGAGTCTGACAAATCTTGCTTCTTACAATCTGACTTACTTTAATATATATCATTGTATTTCTGCCTAGCAGAGATTTTTTAACGTCCATTCTTTAATTGGCAGATGGCAGCCCACATAAGTTTTATGAAAAAAAATAATAGAGAGGATCTTCAGAGTTTTTAATTAGGTCAAGTCAATTTTCTCTTCTTCTTAAGTCAAGGGCATCATTATTAGAAAGTGTCTAATGTGAAACAGGATTTCAAAAGCAGCACAATCAATGGCTTTTCCATTGTCATGAAATAATAGGGCTGAAGCTTAATTACATTTCAAAAATGAATAGCAAAAAAAAATCTTGAAGTACGGTAGCCCTTTATCACAGGTTTTCATAGGTCAAAATTTGTAAAAGTACAGATAAAAATCAGTCGATTTTCTCTTAATGTTTAGTGGATATTGTGGACTTATGGTCCTTTGCTGGGAGGATTATTATGTTGTGATATAGCTCAATACTGCCAAGTCATTATGACTTCAAATGGGGAGATGCTATTTGATTTTAAATAACACTTTCCCCACTCTTTTATACCCACAAAAAGCTTAATTCATCTAAAATGTTTTTCATGATAGTTCTTTGAACATTGCATTTTTTATCATTCCTTTTGCTGCAGAAAATTGGAAACAATATATTGTAAAATCCCCTAATGGGTACTATACTGGACTCAAACTACTTTTTTTTAAAATTTTACTTGGCTAAAAGTATAAAAAGTATGGAAGATAATTTTCTAAATTAATGTAATTAGAAGCTCTAATGATAAGACTCTGCCTTTTAATATTAGAGTATTACTAATAAAATCCTATATAAAAAACCCTCTTGGCCGGCGCCGTGGCTCACTTGGCTAATCCTCCGCCTGTGGCGCCAGCACTCTGGGTTCTAGTCCCATTTGGGGCACCGGATTCTGTCCCGGTTGCTCCTCCTCCCATCCAGCTCTCTGCTGTGGCCTGGGATGTGGAGGATGGCCCAAGTTCTTGGGCCCTGCACCCTTATAGGAGACCAGGTGGAAGCGCCTGACTCCTGGCTTCAGATGGGTGCAGTGCACCGCCCACAGCACACGGGGCATAGTGGCCATTTGGGGGGTGAACCAACGGAAAGGAAGACCTTTCTCTGTCTCTCCCTCTCACTGTCTATCTCTGCCTGTCAAAAAAAATAAATAAACCTCTTATTTAATATACTCTCACCAACTATATATCATTTGCTGTACACATAGACACTTGCAGAAAAAGAGACACACAATGCTACTCAAAAAATGTTCTTGGAACATGGAATTGAAAGATGAATTTAGAAGCAGGCGTTGTGGCACTGTGTGTAAAGTCACTACTTGGGATATCACCTTTCTTATTGACAGGGACCTCTTTGAGATCCTGTTCTGCCATTTCTGATACAGCTTCTTGGTAACAGGTGGGAAGCAGCAGATGTGTCACAAGTACTTGGGTTCCTGGCACCTATGTGGAAGACCTCGACTGAGTTCTTGGCTCCTGTTTGGCCTGGTCCATTCTCAGCTGTTGAATTTGGGGAAAAGAAATAGTGGATAGAAGATCAATCTCTCTCTCTCTCTCTCTCTCTCTCTCTCTCTCTCTGTGTGTGTGTGTGTGTCTTTTTCGTCCCCATTCTATCTTATTCTCTCTGCCACTCTTTCAAATAAATAAGGGAATAGTTAAATAAAAAGCAACTTTCTTTTGGTGCAAAAGGTTTGAAGTCCATTCGTAGCCATTTTTATAATATACATTTCCTATGAAGTTTTGAAAGAGCAACTATATAAAAATTTTAGACCAAGTGTAGTTATTCTAATATATCTAATTAGATATAGAAATTAAAGCTAACAAAGATAAATGCTTGCCCAACAATATACAACATGATTTGTGTGTGTGTGCATGCACACACTCATACTTTTCTGGATACAACAAATTTTCTAAAGCAGTGCAACTGGAGCACATTCTTCCAAATGGTGATGTTTCTCAAGGGGCAGAGAGAGTTTGTGTCTTTGCTTTATTGCCAGGACTTTGCTCCTCCAACCTAGCCTTCTCCCTCCTGCCCTGTTGTTTATTGCTGATTTCTCTAGCCTCTGAGTAGACAAAGGCAGGAGGTAGCCCTCTCCTTTCAATCCTAGCAACGAAAGTAAGAACAAAAGGCTTATAGTTTTCCAAAGGAAAGATATTTAAGGTAGTTTTCCTTAAGATTGTGATAGGCCAGCGCCGTGGCTCACTAGGCTAATCCTCTGCCTTGCGGCGCTGGCACACCGGGTTCTAGTCCCGGTCGGGGTACCGGATTCTGTCCCGGTTGCCCCTCTTCCAGGCCAGCTCTCTGCTATGACCTGGGAGTGCAGTGGAGGATGGCCCAAATGCTTGGGCCCTGCACCCCATGGAAGACCAGGAGAAGTACCTGGCTCCTGCCATCGGATCAGCGCGTGGCGCCGGCCACGGCGGCCATTGGAGGGTGAACCAACGGCAAAGGAAGACCTTTCTCTCTGTCTCTCTCTCTCACTGTCCACTCTGTCAAAAAAAAAAAAGATTGTGATAAAAATTCAGAAAGCATCCATAATATTTTTAAAATTTAAACCTAGAACAATAATCATATAGGATATTTATTTTGAAGCTATTCAAAACAAAATTAAATATTGAAAAATGTTTATTTTGTAATACATGTTTATTTATGCTTTTTACATACATAATTATTAAAAAATTTAGTACCTATGTTTCAGAGAAATAAGCAAAAATTTCCTTACAATTGCCATCATTGTTAAGTAAGTACTAAAATTCTCTGTTTGCATAACAGTCTTGTTGAATCAAATAAGAATCAGAAGAGGCAATAATAGCATTTCATTACATATTTCATTTAAGTTTCACATTGCCCTTTAAAATCATAAGTGTTAAGTGAATCTTTCACCTTAAAAGTTAATACATGATATCGTCTTGACTCTTGTTCACTCTATAATATAAATTTCTATGGTCAATTTAAGAAGGAAGATTGTCCCAATTCAAAAATTAAAAATGCTTAGTGACACGTAAAAATCCAACTTTGAACCTGATTCCACGTTAATAAGCTTGTCTTCTCCAGCTGAGGCCGAGTGTTGGTTGAAGATCCCACCCTGGCTGAAGGTTTTTGATTTGATTCCCAGTCCATGCAATCTCGTGACACCATCAGACAGGCATGCTGTTCATCCTCCTTCTTTGCTCCCCTGCCTCTTCTTTTAGTTCATCTACACATGAGTCTGACCTCAGAGCACTGTGACCTGTCACTGAGCATGTATCAAGTTCCCATAGAGTGGCTGGCGCTGTGGCACAGCAGGTTAACACCCAGGCCTGAAGCCCCGACATCCCATATGGGCACTGGTTCGAGACCCGGCTGCTCCACTTCGGATCCAGCTCTCTGCTATGGCCTGGGAAAGCAGTCCTTGGGCTCCTGAACCCGCATGGGAGACCCAGAAGAAGCTCCTGGCTCTTGGCTTCGGATCGGTGCAGTTCCAGCCCTCGTGGCCAGTTGGAGTCAGCCAGAGGATGGAAGACCTCTCTCTCTCTCTCTCTCTCTCTCTCTCTCTCTGTTTGCCTCTTCTTTCTCCGCGTAACTCTGACTTTCAAATACATAAATACATTAAAAAAAAAAAAAAGTCCCATAGAAACCCCACCCAGTAGGCTTGAGGTAAAGAGCAGTTCACTGCCTCACACCTATCCAAACAACTCACACCACTTTCCAAATTCTCATAGAAACCCCCAACCTCTCCTGTGTCTAAACTCTGTTCTTAAACACTGTCCAGCCTACTGAGATCTTCAACAGGCTTGTGAGAACTGGACTTGGAACTTTTCGTGTGGGTCTGTTTCACCACTTATTTTATTTTATTTTTATTTATTTTATTTTATTTTATTTTTGACAGGCAGAATGGACAGTGAGAGAGACAGAGAGAAAAGTCTTCCTTTGCCATTGGTTCACCCTTCAATGGTCGCCACGGTCAGCGCTCTGCGGCCGGCACACCGCGCTGATCCGATGGCAGGAGCCAGGTGCTTCTCCTGGTCTCCCATGGGGTGCAGGGCCCAAGGACTTGGGCCATCCTCCACTGCACTCCCAGGTCATAGCAGAGAGCTGACCTGGAAGAGGGGCAATCGGGACAGAATCCAGCGCCCAGACCAGGACTAGAACCCGGTGTGCCGGCACCGCTAGGCGGAGGATTAGACTGTTGAGCCGCGGCACCAGCCACCACTTAGTTTAAAGTAGCAGCATTCCCCACCTCCATGGGTTAGTTGAAATCTGCTTGGCAGAATTCCATTGTAATGAACCAGGTATGTGCATTTTTACAGGTAGAATTAGAGGAATGGTTCTCTTCAAAATTGAGTATATTGGGCTCGGCGCTGTGGTATAGTAGGTTAAGCATCTATCTGCAGTGCTGGCATCCCGTATGGGCTCCAGTTTGAGTCCTGGCTGCTCCACTTCTGATCCAGTTTCCTGCTTATGTGCCTGGGAAAGCAGCAAGAGAAGGTACAAGTGTGTGAACCCCTGCACCCACATGGGAGGCTTGAAAGAAGCTCTGTTATGACCATTTAAGCAGTGAACCAGTGGATGAAAGATCACTCTCTCTCCTCTTTCACCTTCTCTCTCTGTGTCTCTGCCGTTCAAATAAATAAATTTTTAACAAAATAGGGTATCACCTATTGGTTTTAAATAAAATATTTTAAAATGCATTATAAATATCTTAAAGTCATTCAAAGTATATTTTAAATGTGAAAAAAATAAATGTCTTTCTTCATAGACTGACACTGTGTGTATGCATGTATATATATATATATATATCCAGAATTCTGTTTTCTCCAATTATCCCTTTTGTAAAATTGCTTAAAATTCCATTTTTCTTTTCTCAGAAATTATGTTTTCCTGTTTTTAAACTTTGATTTGTGAAACATTTCAAATAAATTGTGTGTGTGTGCGTGTGTATGTGTGTGTGTGTACTCAGCAGTTGATACTATTTTGCCATATTTGCTTTACCCACTTGTCTCTTTTTTTTTTTTTTTCTGAAACAGTTCCAGGTAAGTTTCAATACTGTATCAGCTTCAGATTATGCCTCCCAACCAGCTCCTCCTCTTTCTCAGACCTCATCTGGTCCACATGTTCCCTCAGCAGAGCACGTCTGGTGGACACTCAGCCATTGCCAAGGTGCTAACACTGTATGTGGACACTGATGCTGTCACCTTTAGCACCACCTGAGAGCCACACTTCACCAGGGTCTGTAGGGAGAGATTGCTGTTGGCACTGGTGTTCTGAAGCAGTCAGTTATGCCACTACCTGCAATGTAGGAATCCAATATCCGAGTGCTAGTTCCAGTACAAGCTACTCTGCTTTTGATCCAGCTCCCTGCTAATGAGCCTGAAAAGGCAGAAGATGGTCCAAGTAGCAGGATGGAATTCCAGGATCCTGTCTTCAGCCTGGCCCTGGCTCTGTCACTGAGAAATCAACCTCTGTTCCTTGTTAGTTACCCAGGCTCAAATATTCCCCTGGGACTGGGCATTTGTGCACCAATCTTTGGTGACCACCAGAAAGCATTTACATGTGGTGGACCTCATAATCCATAGACATGTAGGTGCACTCTCTGAATGTCAAACTCCCTCTTTCCTTGATCATCCATGGCAAAGGATGGACATTATTGATCAGCAATACTCTTAGCAAGACAGGTAGCTGCAGAATCCTTCAATGTCTAGCTTCAGAAATTGATTTTGTTCCCCTGATGATTTATCAGAAATATTCACTGCTCATCTTTGAATCACTTCCATGCTGGAGGAGGCAGCAATGTATCCTTATGAGAATCAGTATCTAGTCTTCCCGACTTTGAATCACTGAGAAGTAGTACCACCAAGGACAGACACCATGACTGACACATCCATATTGTATCCCAAAGACCATTGTCGCAGACGAAGGGCTTGTTCATAGCAAGGAAAACACAATGATTGACTCATGAAAATGGGATTGGCTGATTTTTATCATTTTACCCCAATTCCTAGAAACTGCTCCTTGAAAAAATGGCAAAATAGACAGTTGCTATCTCAGGCAATACCTGACGTATTTGGCATACAGTACTATAGGTTGTGAAATACGCACTTGGTCAATACCAACTGTGTAGGGATATGGCCTTAACAATTGGAATACACTAGTTTGGGGATCAAGAAGTGGAAGTAGCACTACACCTTCTGGCCATCACCCCTTATTCATTGATGCTTCTTTAAAAAGTAGATTTTACTAAATTCGAAGGCCTGGTTTACAAGTGGGTGGTTATATTTCTGTCAATACAATAAGCATTCTACCAACTGAAAATTTTCATTATTAGCTGACTCCTCACAATTTTTTATCCTATTGTATTATCAGACAATGGCAAGAGTACCAGTACTTACAAGGGAAATAAATCTGATTGTTATGTAAAGCTGATTACTGCTGAATAAATACATCAGGGAAGATCATAATTGGGGTCCACTGGGTTTATTTGGAATATAACCAGTGATAAGATTCAGTGGGAAACTGTGAAAGCTATGAATGCATAACAGAACTTAAGGGTTTAGAGTACTTTAAGAAGGAAGTACGAAAAGCATTAACAGATAAGTATCCAGAACATTTCTTCAATGATCAAATATGAAAAATGGAACGGGGAATTGAGATGAGCATTGAAAAATATCAGCATTGCCCCATTATCACCGGCAGCATAAAAACATTGTAATGGCTTTGGTTGTCAACATTCCTTGTACAATCACATTTTGCAACTATCAACACCTTGAAAAACTGGACATGCATCTCCCTGCTCAGAAAACTGGTAGATAATTTTGGTCCTATACAAGATAAAAACATTGTAAAAGAATATGATTGACCCTTAAAGAGCTGAATGGTAGACCATATGAAGCCCAAAATATGAATTACATCAGGTCTGGTTGACTTCTCCCATAGATAAGCCAGCTATTGTTTTTGCAAAGTTATGTTTTTACTATTTGATACATTTTCTGCATGCTTACAATCTTGCCTTGTTTCCAGTTTCTCTCATTCTTTCTTTTTTGGGGCTACACTGCAAATAAATCATTAGCCCATCGACTTTTGACTCTGCCCTTATTTTCTATGGAAAATAGGCTAAGACAATGAATCACAATTCCTTGGCAAGTTTCTCTAAAAATAAGGGCATTCTCCTACAGAACCACAGCACCATTGTCATAGAATAGATTAGTAATAATTCCATGACACAAATGTATTTTTAGATTATTTTTATTTGTCTTCATTTTAATCTGAATACAACCAATGTTCACAAACTGCATTTGATTACTGTGTCTATTTAGTTTCTTTTCATCTAAATACCACTCCTCCTGATTTTATGGCACTAATTTTGAAGTACCCAAGATAGTACTCTTGATTGCTCCCTCATGGAGTCATTTTACCTGTTCTTCCATCCATTCTTGATTAAGGTGAGTTAAGTATGCCAGGAACTTCCAAAATGCTACAACATAGAGATCTTTATTCTGAAATAACAGTTTCCACTATACCTTTGCTCATTTTCCACAAACTGTTAAATAAATTTGTTTAGAAAAAAACCATTCAATTTTTACTTCGTGTAGTTTTTTTTTTTTAAACTTTGCTTTAAGGAAGTTGACAATTCCTTATAAAGTCATTTTTTCCTCTGATAGTTCTACCACATTTGTGACATACTTCTGCCTTTTAATACCATTTTGAAATGGTATTCAAATCTGCAATTTCTAACATTTTTATATCCCTTTCCCTTTTTGTTCTTGTCCTTTTTTCCTTTGTTCTTTTTTCTTATTTTCATTTTTTATCCTCCCTCCCTCCCTCCCCTCCTTCCTTCCTCCATTCCTTTCTCCCTTCATCCTTTCTTTCCTTCTTTCCTTTCTTCAACTTTCCTGCCTCTGATGCTTTCCTCTTCCTTCTCCTCCTCCTCTTCCTGCTCCTCTGCCTCCTTCTGTGGAAAATAACTGTGAAAGAGTAAACTTTCAATTAAGCAAACTTGGGAAAAAAGTATGCAGTAGAGTTTTTCTTTGTTATCTATTTATAGTTTATATATATATGCATGTGTATATATATATATATATATATATTTACAGTTTTACTTATTTGAAAGTCAGAGAGAGAACTCTTGTTTGTTGGTTCACTCTACAAATGCCCACAATAGCTGAGGCTGGGCTGAGGCTACCTTAGAAAAGATTCCATGTACTGATAAAAAGGGTGTTAATCTGTAGTTGTGGGATGAAATGTTCTATAGGTATCAATTAGATCCATTAAGTTAATAGTATAAATGAGCTCTTTTATTTTTTAAATGATTCATTTTTATTTATTTGAAATACAAAGTTATAGAGAATAAGAGACTGAGAGAGAGAGATCTTCTATTCACTGGTTCCCCTCTCAAATGGCTGCAACAGCCAGAGCTGGGCCAGACCAATGCCAGGAGCCAGGAGCTTCTTCAGGGTCTCCCACGTGGTTGCCGGGGCCCAAACATGTGGGCCATTCTCTGTTTATTTCCCAAGCACAATAGCTGGGAACTAGATTGGAATTGAAGCAGCTGGGACTCAAATTGCTGCACACATATAAGATACCAGAGTTGTAGGTGGGCACTTAACCTACCATACCCTCACATAGGCCTCTGAGTTCTGTTGTTTCTTTGTTGATTTTTGTCTAATTGATCTGTCCATTAATGAAAGTAGAATGTTGAAATCCTCCACTATTATTGTATTGAAGCATTTGTCTCCCTTTAGATCCAATAATGTGTGTTTTAAATAGCTGAGTGTCCTAGCATTGGGTGCATATACATTTACTGCAGTCACATTGTCCTGTTGAATTGATCCCTTAGCCATTACATAACATGTTTCTTCATCTCTTAATGGTTTCTTTTGGTGCTAAAGTCTATTTAGTCTGATATTAGAATGATTACTTGTGCTCGGTTTTCATTTATGTTTGCATGGAATATCGTTTTCCATCCTTTCATTTTTATTCTATGTGTATCTTTGATGGTGAGGTGTGTTTCTTGTAGGCAGCATATAGATGGTCTTCTTTTTAAATCTATTCATTCAGTCTGTATCTTTTAATTTGAGAATATAGGCCATTTATAGTAAGGTTATTGTTGATAAGTAATGACGTGGCCCTACCATTTTTCTATAAGTATTGCTGTTGTATATCTTGGATCTCATCTGTACTTTTACTTAGGAGGTTTTCTGCCTTGATCATTTTTTTGTAATATTAATTATATTTCTCTGTTTCTGTGTGTAGCTTTTCCTTAAGTACCATTTGTAAAATGTCTGGGTGGTGACAAATTCTTTCAATTTCTTTTTGTTTTCGAATGTCTTTATTTTACCTTCATTTATAAATGTTCACTGGGTACAATATTCTGGGTTGGCAGGTTTTTATTTCTTTAAGACTTGGACTATGTCTCCTCATTCTTTCCTAGCCTGTAGGGTTTCTGATGAGAAATCGGCATCAATCTAACTGTAGTTCCTTTAAAGGTAATCTGGAATTTCTCTTTTGTGCACTTTAGGATAGTTTCTTTATTTTTTATTTTTGAGAGTTTATACTGTAATGTATCATAGTGAAGATCTTTTCTGATCATTTCTATTAGTGGTTTTGTGCTTTTCCTGCACTTGGATGTCCATATGTTTCTCCAAATTAAGGACATTTTCTGTTAATATTTCACTGAATAAGTCTTCTAAGCCATTTCATTTTTCCATACCTTCAGGTAATCATAAAATAAATATATTTGGCCTCTTGATGGTACCCTCAAGCACTGTTTTTTGTTTTTCTATTTTTTTCTATTTTTCATTTTGAATATTTAAGTTCAATTTTTCTTTTCTTTCTCTTTCTCCAGCTGAATTTCTTATCTATATCATGTACAGATTTTTTTTCAACTCAAATATTTGTTTTTCTATGTTTTTCATTAATCATATATGTTCATTCTTTGGAATTCCTTTTCAGGCATTTTGTCAAGCTCCTTGTCTTCACAGTTTAAAATTGAGTATTTTTGTGTTACATTTGGGGCATCATATAGTCTTCATTGTTCATGTTTCTTATATTTCCACATTTGTTTTTATGCATCTGGACAAACAACTGTTGATATCTCCACTAAAGGCTTTGTTTCTTTGAAATGTGCCTCTATGGATTAACAGAATGACTTCTCCTTCAGCAGATATCCAGAGGTGCATGCTGGGAGGGGAGGGGGGTGAAGAGCTCCAGCCAGAGCTTCAGTGTGGGAAGAGTGACACCCAAGTTGGACATGATAGATCTCTATTGTCAGCACTGGGGAAGATGTTATCATGTTCATAACCCCATCCCCTCTTTGCCAAGGTGAACCGACTGGTCAGAGTGAGCCCACAGTACTTGCACACTCCACCTGGTCAGGTGCACAAACCACACAAAGGATCTATGCATTCTGTAGTGTGAGCCTGGAGCCCTCCACCATGACTTCCCTAGCACTCAGATAGCTCCAAGCTTCTGGAGTCAGACCCAGTGACTGACCAAAGACAGTCACAGCCCATGCTCTTCTCTGGTTCCTGAAATATTTACAGTCACAGGATCCCCAGGGTCACAGGGTGCAGGGATCCCAAAATCAATGGCTAAAGGGGATGCACTCCCTGCCTTATAGGTGTCTTCACCTATGGAGAGAGATACCCTGTTACCAGAGCCAGTTGCTTGTCCGACTGAGGTTAGTCGAGTGAGGGGAAGAGTGATGTGCTGGCCCTTTTCAGAACTAAGTGGGCTGCCTGCTCCACATCTCAACACCAATTCTCCAGACTGGGCTCAACATCAGTGAGAACCATGAATTTCTCCCTCAGACAAATCCATCAGTGGTACATAGGCCACAGCAATTTTCACTAGCCTTATTCTGGGAATGTGGTGCTTCCTCCCCATTGGTAATGGGGTGTTTTTTGAGAGGAATAAATGGATGTAACCTCTGTTCATGGGTTAGGTGGGCACCCTGCCCCCTCAGCTCTTTAGGCTGGACTCAAAATCAGTGGGGACTGAAAGGTTCCCTCTCACACAAGATCATAAATGGTGCATGGGCTGTTCTGGATTCATCTCAGCCTCAGAAGATGGCATCCACACCAGCCTTCTCTTAATTCTTGTGGTTAATGTCTTACTTGTGGTTAGTTTGCTTCCATCTGATAGACTTTCAAAAGCAAAATATAAAAATATGAAAAAATGTGACCTCATAAGAGTGCAGCTCACATCTGCTTGTGTCCTTTGACAAAACCTGACTTAATAGTCACAGGCAGCCACAACAGAGCCCAAGAAGGGTATTTTCCAGCCAGATAACACCGCAAGGAAAGCCAGATTGCCTAATTTCAAAGAGGAAGAGCAAACATATGAATCAGGGAATAATTAGCACTCTCAACAACAGTTATCCTTAATGTCAATCAATTTCTTGGCATGTCTAAGGATTCTATAGAAGGCTTTGTTGATTTATTAAGCTCTACATTTTGTGGATGCCAATTAATTTAACCAAAGATCATTTTGTCCCCTTTATTACTTTCTTTCTAATTATTTAAACCATATCACTTATTCTCATTTTCACATTGTGTATTTCAAACCTTAATATTAATAAAATATTTCTTAATTATCTAATTTGTTTTGGGATTTCCTTTTTTATTACTTCAAAGTATCACTTTCATCTCACTCTGTTATTTTATAATTTTACTTTGGAGCACAATTTTAATAACTTTAAAAAGTTCTCTGAAGTGGTGCACTCATAGAAATGCCATTATCTTCACTTTCTCTTTTATACTGAGTATTTTCTAATTTGTATATATATATAACTATATATATATATATTCTTAAAGCTGAGTGAGTGGAGCAACCAACACTAAAATAAGGGATGTTGGTGTTGCATGTGGTTGTTTACCATACTGTGCTACAATGCCCACACTTCTTTTCCAATTTTTAATACAGAATTAAATTTTTAAATTTTATTTTACTTCATGGATTAATCTATTATTACTTGATTAAAAATAGTTGGCCAAATTGTATAATTAATAAAATGAAACTTAAGTGCTGGGTACCTAATATATAGCCTCATAACAATAGTTCGTAACAGTTGAAAGTTGCTAAGGGAGTAGACCCCAATGTTTCAACCATAAAAATAAAAAGTAGGTTTGTGTGGCTATTCACATATTAATTAGCTTGAACACGTTAATCGTTTCAGAATATATATGCTTATATCAAAATGTCACTTTTTATACACTAAATATTTCAAGTTTTATTTGTCAATCATACTTTAATAAAGCAGCAATTTTTTTATACTTCAATACATCCACATTTTCCTTTTAGTTTTCTCAAAATGAGTCTGGTAAGCTTTGGTCAGATCTTTAAATTATTGTGACTTAATCCAAATACTCCTCAACTTAATGTCAGGATAAAACAATTTTAAATCAAAAGAAATTTTAATTTGAAAACGTGTTCAATACACCTAACGTATTGAATATCATGGCTTTGCAACACAGCATGCTGTAGAGTATGGGTTGTGATTACATGACTGACTGGGAGCCACAGATCTCTGATGCTGCCCAGCACTGGAAGAGAACAGTGTATCGCATCTTATCAGCCAGGGAAAGATCAAAATTCAAAATTTAGTGCACTCTTTCTGTGGAGTTTGTGGGCTTTCACATCATCACTGTTAGAAAACCACAACCTAAACCATCATCGAGCAGGGATCATCAGTGTGTGTGTATTTCCAACATGATGTGCTTGACAGTGTTACAAGACTCTGTCTTCCTCTCCAAGTAGCGTTGAGGATAGGGTTTGGGGTTGTGTGTGTTGCACCACTGTGACACAGCAAGGTTGGAATGTGGGAATCAGCATGTAATAGGCTGAATTGTGTTCTTCCCCCTCTTCAGATTCCCATGTTGAAGACCTCATCCCCAGTATTTCAGACTCTGACTGCTATAGGGTCTTTAGGAGGTCAGTAGGATGACCAGAGTGTACTCACAAGGAGAGATGATTGGGACTCTGGCACTCCCAGAACCAGACCATATGAAGACATAAGAAGAAAATGGCCATCCGCCAGCCACGAGGAGAGACTTCAGGAGGAAGTGATGTTGCTGACACCATCAGCCCTGATTTGAAACCTTGAAAACTGTGAGACCATAGGTTTTTGTTCCTAAGTCTGCTGTCTGTGCTACTTTATTGTGGCAGCCCCAGAAAGCTCATTCAATGCTTTCTGCTTTCTCTTTCCAGTTTGTGTCAAATATCCTGTGCATTGTTTAACCAACCATATTGTGCCCATTATCTTCCTGTGAATATGTACAGTATTGTAATTTAGAAATTCAGCTCAATTTACTATGGAGAAATGAAAAAATAATTTTTCCTGCCTCTACTAAAATGCTCATATCCTGTTAAAGGTCTATCTAATACAAAGGATTTTGGAATCTTTCTTAGCCAGTCAAATTTTCTATTCTGTGTGCTTACGTTGATATTTAAAAGTACTTATGTTAAGTATCAGAATCTTGCGAATTACATTTGTTGCCTAATTCAACTCTTTTAAGAATTAGTTTTATAATCAGGATAGAATTTACCATTACCTTATTTTTTAAAAATTTTGAATTTGAAGCCACAGTTCATTACTCCTTTAATGCTCATTTATGCATTTTTATTTAATTTTAATTTTTAAAATTTTATTAATTTTAAAGGCAGAGGTATACACACACACACACACACACACATGCATATAGTTGGAGACACAGAGACAGAGAGAAAGAGAGACAATTAGAGAGTTCTCACTGTCTGGTTTACTTCATATACGACCACAAAAATAAGACCTGGGTCACGCCAGTGCTGGGAGTCAAAAACTCAATTCAGGTCTCCTGGATGGGTGACAGGGACCTTACTTGACCCAATACCTGCTGCCTCCTAGGATGCACATTAGCAAAATTCTGGACTGAATTCAGGCACTCTAATATAGGATGCAGGCATCCCAAGAAGCATCTTCACTGCTATGCCAAACGCATACCTCAAATTTATCTTTCATATTGATATTTTAAATAGTAAAAGTGGGAGAACAAATAGCAGAATTTAACTAAGGAAGTTAAACATAATATTTAAAATATAACCAATATAACCTTAATGCATTATAGTCTTTATGAAAATCCTTAGTAATCTTTAAAAAATTAATATCAAATATTAATTGATTTAACTTGCCTTCCTAAGCTTTTTATCTGAATGGAACATATTGGAGCAGCTACTGTCTCTTTCAAATTACCCAATAAAAGTGAACTCATATTTTCTTTTTTTTTTTTTTTGTCCTTTCCAGGAAACAACGATGTTCAAAATCATACTCCTGACCATAGCATTACATTCACACTATTGAATTTAATAAATGTTTTTCTTTTGTCAATACAGATGACAATGTTTCTCCCAGTCAATGCCATTTTTTACAGTAAAGGCTGACCCGACATCTTTTTTCCTTTCCCTGCTTCCACTGCCACAACTCATTCAAAGTTACAGGCACCATTTCTCAGTTTCAGACCATAGGTCTATGAGAGAGCCGTGCATCCTGGTAAACCTTTCTCAGTCATTGCTTCTGCAAGGCTTCCTGCTCTCCAAGTGTTTGCAATTTCACCAAAATGACAAAAAAGCTCCAGTGATGTGATTATCATGGAATGTTTCTCAAACTGAATCGAACACTCTTCACAGACTCATCTTAGCCAGCAAAGGACATTATCCTCACTGTGCATTTGACCTCAGGTGGTGCTCAGATGTTGACAAAGCATCCTTGAAAAGGAATTCCTGAGCTGTGATGAAACCAAGAGATGTGAGCCTTTTTCTGTGAGCAGATTTTTTCCTATCATTACTTAGATGTAGCATATTTGGAAATATCATGGTCCACAAACCAAGTCTAGAATACCTAAGATAAATTACTCCTACTTTTCCACAGATGTGATAGGCAAAATTGCAAACACTCACACTTTGACACAATTCATATGATTACATATTGTTATTAAAACACAAAAAACAACTCAAAATCCACACTGTATTAGTTGGCTTTTTGTTAACTTTACCATCTCAACCATTTTTAAGCACATAACTCAACAGTGTTAAGTGCTTTCACACTGCTGTGCATCCAGTCTCCAGAATTCTTGCAGAACTGAAACTGTATACACTATTAAACTATACACCCCATTCCCTCTTATAGCTAACCGCTGGTAACTGCTCTCCTACTCTGTCTCCATCAATTTGACTGTTCTGGGTACATTATGTAGGTGGCATTATACAGTATTTAAAATTTTTTGTGACTTTCTATTTCACTTAGGAAAATTTCCTTGAGGTTCATCCCTACTATATCATGTACAATAATTTTCTCATTGTAAGGCAGATTCATTTTCACTGTAGATATATACCACATTTTGTTCACCATCCATCCACTTGGGTGGCATCCCTGTTTCGACTATTTACAATAACATTCCTTAGAATATAGAGGAAGCTTGCTTTCAATTCTTTTGAGTATACATTCAAAAATGGAATTGCTGGATCATACGGTCTTTGTTTTTATTATTATTATTACTATTTTATGTGCAGCTCTCCTATGTTTTCCTTAGTGGCTGTACCATTTTACATTCATACCAACAATGCAGAGATTCTCATTTCTTTACATGCCAACCAATACTTATTTTATTTATGTTTTTGTTTTCTTTTTTGAAAAAATTTTTTACTGGGGCTGATGTTGTGGCATGGACGTTAAGCTTGCACCTGCAATACTGGCATCTCATATGGCCCCCAGTTTGAGTCCTGGCTGCTCCACTTCCAATCCAGCTCTCTGTTAATGCTCCTGGAAAAGCAATGGAATATGGCCCAAGTGCATGGACCCCTGCACCCACATGGGAGGTCCAGAAGAAACTTCAGGCTCCTAGCTTTGGCCTGGTCCAGCCCTGGCCATTACAGCCATTTGGGGGAGTGAACCAGTGAGTGGAAAATCTCTTTATTTATTTTGTTGGTTTGGAAGGTAAAGCAACAGAGAAAGAGAGAGAGAGATTTTCCACCCATTGATTCACTGGTTCACTCCTCAAATGCACACAATTGGGGCTCTTCCAGGCTGAAACCTGGAGCTTGTAACTCCATCTGCATCTCCCACATGGAAGACAGGAGCCAAAGCACTTGCACCCTCACTTGCTACCATCCAGGTTACACACCAGTAAGATGCTGGATTGCCAGAAGAGCAAGAACTTTAGCACAGGAATTCTGATATAGAATGGGGACATCCCAAGTGGCATCTTAACTGCTGTGCACATGCCTCCCTTCTTTTTATTTTGATAGTAGCCATTCTGAGGAGCATATGGTGGTATTTGAATTTCTCTTATGAATAGTGATATTGAGCACCATTTTTGTGTGCTTGGTTTTCATTTGCGTTTGTTTGGGAGAATGCCTGTATAATTATTTGTTTTAAAATCAGGTTTTGTTTTTCAGGTGTAGGAGTTGTTGTTCCAGACTTTAACCGCTTATCAGACATATCTGATTACAAATTTGTTTGTGCATTGCATAATGACATGTATGTCAGGATGAACCATACATATATAATGGTGGTCCCAGAACACTATATTAGAGTTGAAAATTCCTATTGTCTAGAATTTTTGCTGTGCCTTTTTTATGCTTAGCTGTATTTAGATATACAAATGCTAACAGCTGTTTTATACTTGCCTACAGTATTTCACACAGCAATGGTGCACACGTTTCCAGATAAGGAGCAACAGATCCTACCATATAGCCTAAATATATAGTAGGCTATACCGTCTATGTTGTTAACACAATGATAAAATTGCCTAATGGCATATGTCAGAATGTAGTCCAATCATCAACTCATGACAGTATTTTTTTGCCCATTCTCTACATTGCCTTTCCACATTTTCTTGGCTGCACATACATTTTTAATTTTGATACTGTTTATCAGTTTTTAGTTTTTTTTCCTATGGTTTGGTGTCATAATCAAGAAATCACAGCAAAATCTAAGATTTTGAAACTTTCCTCCAATCTTTTTCTCAGAGTTTTATAGTTTTTGCACTTACGCTCAGGTCTTTGACCCAATTTGGGCTGATTTTTGTGTATGATGTAAATGAGAGTCCAACTTCATTGTTTTGCATGTAGATACCCAATTTTCCCAGAACCCTTTTCAGAAAACACTGTTCTATTTATCTCTTAATGGTCTTAGCATATCATTGTCAAAAATCACTCAACCCTGTATGAGAAAGTTTATTTCTAAGCTCTCTTTTATACTCCACTGGATTATTTGTGTGTCTTTAGGCCGATATGATGGCATTTAGATTGTAAATTTTGAACTCAGGAAATGTGACACCTCTGACATTTTTCTTCTATTTCAAGATGGTTTTGGCTTGGGGCCAGTGCCGTGGCTCACTTGGTTAATCCTCCACCTGCGGTTCTGGCATCCCATATGGGTGCCAGGTTCTATTCCTGGTTGCTTCTCTTCCAGTCCAGCTCTCTGCTGTGGCCCTGGAGGGCAGTGGAGGATGGCCCAAGTACTTGGGCCCCTGCACCCGCATGGATACCAGGAGGAAGCACCTTGCTCCTGGCTTCAGATCGGTGCAGCATGCCAACCATAGTGGCCATTTCGGGGGGTGAACCAATGGAAGGAAGACCTTTCTCTCTCTTTCACTGTCTAACTCCGCCTGTCAAAAAAAATAAAAGATTGTTTTGGCTATTTTGGGGTTCCTTTGACATTGCATTGGATTTTTCTATCATATGGGTGGCGTGTGTATATAATTATATGTATATATATTTATTAAAGATTACTTATTTGAAAGGCAGTGTCAGAGAGAAAGAGAGAGAGAGGGAGAGAGAGGCATCTTCTATCCACTGGTTCACTCTCCAAATGACCACAACAGCTAGAGCTGGGTTGATCTGAAGCCAGGAGCCAGGATCTTTTTCCTGGTCTCCTACACTGGTTCAGGGGCCCAAGCACTTGGACCTTCTTCTGCTGCTGCTTTCCAGGCACATTACAGGGAGCTGGATCAGAAGTGGAACAGCTGGGACTCGAACTGCTGTCCATATGGAACCCCCCAGCCCCAGGTGGCAGCTTTACGTGCTATGCCACACACTGATTTCCTAGTGTATATATATATATACACACACATAATATATAATATATATTACATATAAATATATAATATGTAATATATTTATATAATATGTATTAAATATATATATTAAATCCCTATGATGTGTGTTTCTATATATATATATTAAGGGATTTAAACCAGGATTTCATGAAATCCATAGATTTCTTTGGATGACACTGATGTCTTAACAATATTAAATCTTCTGATTTACAAACTTAGAATGCCATTTATTTGTGTCTTTAATTTTTTTTTAAAATTTTTAAAGATTTGTTTATTTATTTGAGAGGCAGAGTTACACAGGGAATGAGAGACAGAGAGAGAGGTCTTCCATCTGCTGGCTCACTCCCTAAATGGCCATAATGGGGCTGATTCAAAGCCAAGAGCCAACTCTCCCTTGTGGGTGCAGGGGCCCAGGCACTTGGGCCATCTTTCACTGCTTTCCCAGGCAATCAGCAGGAAGCTGGGTCAGAAGTGAGCAGCCAAGACTCGAACCGGCTCCCGTATGTGATGCTTGCTCTGCACGCAGAGGCTTAATCTACTATGCCACAGCACCCGCTGCTGTGGTTGGTTTTTTTTTTTTTTTTTTTTAGATTTATTTTATTTATTTGAAAGTCAGAGTTACACAGAGAGAGGAGAGGCAGAGAGAGAGAGAGAGAGGTCTTCCATCCACTGGTTCACTGCTTTCCCAGGTCACAGCAGAGAGCTGGATCAGAAGAGGAGCAGCGGGAATAGACCAGCCACCATATGGGATGCCAGTGCTTCAGGCCAGGGCTTTAACTCACTGCGTCACAGCGCCGCCCCCCAAGGCTGCTGTGTTTTAAATTTCTACTATTAAAGCTTTCAGTGAACAAGTCCTTTACCTCCTTGGTAATATTTACTTCTAAGCATTTTATTTGGTTCACACTATTGTAGATGAACATATTTCATATTTTCCTTTTTGCATTTTTCTTTGTTAATATGCATAAACACAACCGATTTTATGTATTCATTTTGATATCTAATAAGTTTAAGAAACTAATTAGTTTTAACAGTCTTGAGAAATCTCTAAAGCTTTCTGTATATGAAATAATGTTGTTTACACTGATAACTTTATCTTTCAATTTGAATGAATTTTATTTCTTTTTTTAATATAATTGCTCTGGCAATGATGTCCTGTGTCATTTGAAATAGTAATGAAAAATATAAATGTCTACATTAGCTTTGTGATGTCAAAGTAACATTTTCAGTCTATCATTCAGTTAAGATGTAGGGATGATCTTTTCATTTATGGCCCTTATTATGTTGAAGTAGTTTCCTTCTACCTCTAATTTGTTGGTTTTTTCCCCATAAAAATTTTGAATTTTGCCAAACAATTTTTCTGCATCATGTGGTACTTATTTCTCCATCATTTTGCTAATGTGGTGTACTCTACTGATTGAGTTTTGAATATGAGCCATCCTTTTATCCAGGAATAGATTCCACTGGATCATGGTATGAAATCCTTTAATGTGTTGTTGAATTCCATGTGTTAGTATTTTGTTGATGATTTTTGCATCAGTATTTATCAGAGATATTGGCCAATAGTTTTCTTTTTTATACTGTCATTATGTGGATTTAAAATCAGGGTACTCTAACCCCATAAAATAAGTTTGGTAGAAAAATATTTGGTATAATTCACCCTTGAAGTCATTTGGTGGTGGAATTTTCTTTGTTTCAAGGCTTTTGGTTACTGATTGCCTCTTCATTTACTGCTAGTCTATTCAGACTTTTTACTTCATCATGATTCACTCTCGTTAGTGTCTGTAGGATTTTATTCATTTCGTCTAGGTTATCCAGATTGTTGGCATGCTATTGTTCACAGTAATCTCTTCAAATTCTTTGTGGTTCTGCAAAATCACTTGCAATATCCTCTCTTCCATTTCAGAATATAGTTATTTGAGCATTTCCTCTTTTTCTAAGTCAATATGTCCAAAGATTTTTCAATTTTGCAGATCCCTTTGCAGAAGTGTCTTTTTGATTCATTGAGTTTGAACCACACACATGGCATAGGCGAGGTATTGCACTCAAGCCAAATGCTCTAAAACCAGGAAACAAATCCAGTGCTAGTCCCTTTTACCAAGGGATATTCTCTGTTTCTTCCAGAAATTGCTTGCTTTTGTTTGTTCCCTATGCCTTTAGGTAGATTGTGTGTGCATGTATGTGTGTTTGTGTGTGTAGGAAGGATTTTTAGTTGCTACATATGGGAGAGTTGATCCAATAGAATCTTTTTATCTATTACAAGAACAAAAAATTCACATTTTAATTACATTTTGTTGCTAATTATATTTCTTAAGGCATGCGTCCTAAGGGATAGAAAATGCTGTGCATGGTTTTCATACACTCCAGGATTCTAAGCTATTGCACTTCATAATTAAATCATTATACTTGGGGCTTTGAAATGTTTTGATCTAATGCAGATTTGATTGATGTCAATAAATTCACCCAAGTGTGGTCACTCTGCCAACAAACTGTTAAAGTTTAGCTCTACGGCACTAAGAAGATCTTGGGAGAATCTCTTGGTTAGATGGTAACTGACTGCTGAATTTTAGTATCTTTCTGTTGGCACTTCATTTATGATGCATAGAGAAGACCACAGAGTAGAAACCTGCCCACATGCTATGGTACAGTGGATTAAAGCCCTGGCTAGCAATGCAGACATCTCACATGGGCTTCGGTTACATCCCTGGCTGCTCCATTTCCAATCCAGCTCTCTGCTAACGAACTGGGAAAGTGAGCTAATGGCCTGGGAAAGCAGCAGAGGATGGTCCTTGGGCCCCTGTACTCATGTAGGAGACCTGGAATAAGCTCCTGGTTTCAGATCAGCTCAGCTCCAGCTGTTGTGGACATTTGGGGAGCTAACCATCAGAGGGAAGACCCCTCTCTGTCTCTACTTCTCTCTGTAACTCTGTCTTTCAAATAAATAAAATAAAATATTTAAAAAAGAAAAGAAACCTCCACAATTTTTGACATGGTTCAGTTAGGGTAACAGAAAATTAGAACCCATAAATAGATTGCAGATTTAACTATGGAAGAAGGTAAAGAAACTCATGGTTAGCTGAGATTTAATAGTGAAGAAGGGACAAGGAAACCTGAAATTGTAAGAATTATTAGAGTGATAAGAGCATTCAACTTAATATGTTATTCTTCAAACAATTTCAGATGAAAGATTGATGCCATAAAAAGACCTGTGTTATAAATATAGCAATTGATTTAAAGAATGCGTATTTGGAACATAGATTCAAACAATGCTGGCATCATTCTTAGTTGTACATCATGAATTTGTTCAGTAAATTGTTGAACAGCAAGGAGATGAAACTATTTTAAATGGTATTGGTCATTTGTTTCTCCTACATATTTGCATAGCTCTTCTGGTTTCATTCCATTGTGTCTATTTACTTGGCATGCTATGGCTTGTATCAAGATTAGTTCTGTACCAGAGCAGAATGACATCCACCCATTCAAATTTTCTTCTTTACCTCCGATTAAATCTAAGATTAGACATTTATCTATGCAATTGATCACATGATTGTTGAGAAGCCTTTCTTTGATTAATAAGGTAAAAATGCACTTGCTAAAAAACAGTGTCTACTTTATGCTAAATAATATAGTATCTTTTGAAAGAACTTGTTCATTAAATTTTAAATACATGATAATTGCTTAAAGAATGCAGCTACCTTGTCTTGAAGTTAGTAGTCAACACAGGGATCCTTGGGTTAAATGAAGACTAATGTTCAAATAAATGAAGTGTAATTGGCAACAATTTTTCATTCTGCTAATTCTTTCCACAGCAATTTCAGATACTGAAATGTGACAATTTAGCCTTACAGTATTCCAGGTTTTCTTCTAACGTCTGTGACAATCACTAAGCTGACATATAATAATGTCCTACAGCCCTTTTAGTGTTAGCTATAAATCATTGCATGTGGCTCATTTAGTCAAATGACCTTCTTTGTATGATACTTTCATGTGGTTCTAACTATAATAAAATATAATTTTATATTAAACTATTTAACTAATATTTTATTAGCCCAATGATATTTTACATTTTTAGTAAATGCATCTAATTCAAAAGCAAAAATGTTTGAGAAGCAAAGCAAAATGTCACTATGATAGTACTGTGATATGCTGTTAAAGAGAGAGAAAATGATTGAAATGATCTGGTATTTTCTCTCATTAGGTTGGTACTAACACTAAATAAACTACTGATTGAGTGTTGTTCCTTAGAATATAATTAATAACAAACAGTCCCTGTTCTCTATACCTATAAATCATGTTAGCTGGAATAACTATGGATGATGAAAAATAAATGACTCTTAAAAAATAACAATTTTAATGAGCCATATTGAACAGGACATCCAAACCTTTCTATCACATCTAAGTCAACCCTATCTGAATATAAGAGATGTGAGCATAATTGATAACAATGTAGTACATATTAAGACATAATTTCTTCAAAGTTATACTGCATTTTTCCAAATGTCTTCTGTGTATTAGCATCCATCAGCAAAAAAAAGCAAACATTTTGGTCTGAGTCTTCTGAGAAGTACACACTGAGATGAGGATAAATGTGCAAGAAATGTATGAGGAGACATGAGCCAGAAAGGAGGAGTGAGAGGGAAGAAAGGAGGGTTACATGGAGCTTGAACACTCTCGTGTGGGTAGAAGACATGCTCTCCTGCACTGTCAGGGAAAGTCACAAAGTGTGCAGTGGAGGAGTCCTCTGCCCCAGGGATGGACCTGTCTTACTGCCCCTGCCCCAGGCGGTCACTGAGAGGCTGGGAGGCGTCCATGGGAAGCATGGACATAGTAATGGTTTTCTGAGTGTAGCAACTGAACACTTAGTTATACTCCTTGCAATAGGAGATCTGAGAGGCACCTCTGTAGTAAACATTTTAGAAATTGGGAACTGATCAAATAAATGTTCTATGATCCCTATAGTGGACTACTCAGCAGTAATTAAAAAGGGAAAACCTATATGTATTGTCATGGATAAAAATAACATATTTATTAGTAAAGTGAATAAGATTTGGGGATATATTCAGCATGTAATTCTATCTGTTAAAGGGAACATACTTCCAAAAAGATCTGTGCTTGTAACGTATGTCTAGATGGTTTCGGGTAGGACGAACACAAAGTAATTAACATTGGTTATTTCTAGGGAAAAAGAAAAGTGAAGAATGAGCATTTCAGCTTTGTTTAATATGTTTAATATGTCTGTATAGTGCTGATTTTTATCAGTAGCCTGATCTAATTAAAGCAAATGTTGAAAAACAAGCTTACTTTAGAGACAAGTGTCATTGTTGTAGCACATAAGAAATGACTTTCTAGAGTTTTATTCTTCAGCGAATTTACATGAATGGGTGGTCCCTATATCTGTTTTGCCACCAAAGCATTGCCTTTTACTGTGGGCTCTCCAAGTCTAAAAATGAATCTATAAAGCAGGATTCAGAGCTTTTTTCGTATTATCTCCCAATATTAACTCTATGCTTGTCAAGTTCTGCATCATTTTAATTTTGGTGACAGTAATGTTTTATATTTTTCTTTTCAATATTCATCAAAAACTTTTTCTATTAAAAATCATTTTACCTTTTTTTAGCACAGCTGAAACTCATGAAATATAGGAAAATGCACCCCACCTGACCTTGAGAACATTCACAGGACAGAAGGGAGCTCTGCAGAGCACTGCAGTTTCCTGTTAAGACTGCCATACCCTCACCCACACACAAGCTAACGCTGTTCATGAATCAAGTAGCCCTCCTTCTACAAAATGGGGTACAGCAGAACCATAGAGGATTTTGTGAGGCTGGAAGAAAGGAATAGAATAATAAGAAAAGAACAGGTTTGCTTAACTTACGGCTACTTTTTTGTAAGGATTTAAGCAAAAAGGACCTCCTTATTGTGCTGGCTTAGGTAGACTAGGACCTTTCTGTGTCAGGAAAAACTGGTGCATTTTGGGATCCATCTGCTTCCTTAAAGCTTTGGTTTGGTTATGTAATACTTAGCAGATGGGACTCCGTTCAGAATTGGACTCATCAGTTGGGGCGTAGAGCAGTAGCTTAGCCTCAATCAATATCCCCCCTTACTTTTGCTTAATGTCTCCAAAGGTTAAGTCAATTTCTACACTGAACTCTTGAATGTATAACCAATGCAGTTGTTGAGACTTATCATCATCTGTTCCACTAAGCTATATCCTCTCATCAAGATAGAATCATCTATTTTTAGATAGGAACACATTGTGGGTGTTATTTTATTATTATTACTATTAGTATTATCAGCATTAATGTCATCATTACTGCTTTGACTACTCACTAGGCTTAGGCCCTGCTGTTGGATATCATAAATGGCAGCCATCTAAGAAAGCAGTGATTCTCAAGGGGTAGAAATACTAACTGGTGCCTGCTCTGCAGGCCAGGAAGGTAACATTATGTGGGAAAGAGCAAAAGTCTTTCTGCTCAGGGAACCATTCAATGGATTATTTCCCTTGGGCCGGAGGAATGCTTAGGCATCCTCATGCTAAAGTTACTGCACCCTTCCCCTAGAGGTTCCAGAAATGCCCATGGGACAAATTCAACCAAATATCTACCTGGTTCTTCTCACTGCAGGATCTGTCGTTCAGCCAGAGTCTGGTCTAACACAGAGGAAACTGATTCCACGCTACCTTTCATCTTCAAGTTTCCAGGAGAGGTTGAGTTTTTACTTCTTTATTGGATCCAGGGTCTGTTGTGTGGAGGAAGTTACCCCAGGACAGATACATTCATGTAATTATTTTCTTGGAATCTTTTGGTATCCTATTTATGTGATTTTATTCTGTATATTTTTATTGATATGTTTAAAATTTGCTTTTAATGTCTTCATTGAGCTTTTGAGTTCTTTTTTCTCCTTTTAAGCATTTAACTTCACATAATTAAATATTTTTGTTTTTATGAAAGATAATAGAACACACTCGAATTCTATTTATTATTATATTTCAGTGTATTCTATGAAAACTAGAGAGATTCTCTTGATCTACACTACTGGGTGTAGCTCATCTCCTTCAGGGCCGGATGAGAGAGGACACAGAGCTATGAACTGCGCTCACTCAGATTTCACCACCTGCATCACAGAATCTGTTTTGCCTTCACAAATTGAAAAACTGCTTTGGAATATATCTACTTTAATACTACTTTACTTTTTTATATTTTTATCACCTACAAATCATAGTAATAAAGCTCAAATTCCTTTCCATTTCTCTTCTCTTATTCTTTTTCTCCAATCAAAAGTCTTCAGATCAGTCAACCACGCTTGTCCAACATACAATTGATATTTAAGTTAGAAAAACACTTTTTCCTTTGCAAATCATAGAAATCCTTTCAGTGTATTTGGAAGGTAACAATTCGGTCTATTTTCTAAAGTATACCTGTTATACTTTGAAATGAACTTCTTAGTTTCAACTCACTGATAATTTCCTTGTAGTATATATTTCTATGTAAATTGCTTCTCTCTTTTAAGACTCTGCTGTCACTACGCATATTTTAGAAAGTGAAAGTGACTTGATGGTTTTTTGTTTGTTTGTCTGTTCTGATTCTTAACATTCATTCCCAGGATGTCTTTCTTCATGTAGATTTCTTGTTTCTTCATGTATCAGGATATTTTGGAATTGCACAAAGAAATTCTTATATTTTCTCCAGTCAAGATCTAGTGAGACATGAGCATAACTATGGTTCTTTTTCTTTAACAAACTCTTTTTTTTTTTTGAAAGAAAATCAAATCTATTAGGTTTTTATTTTTTGAAATGCAGAAAGACAGAAAAACAGAGAGAAGCACAGACCTTCTGTCAATCGCCACATGGCTGAGCCATGCTGAGGACAAGAGCCCAGAGTTCAGTCTATGTCTCCCATGTGGGTGAAAGGGACCCAAACACTTGAGCCAATGCCTGCTGCCTCCCACAGTGTGCCTTAGTAGTTAGCTAGAATTGGAAGCAGAGCTGAGACGCGAGCTCCTGCTCTCCACCAGAATTTGGTTATCCTAAGTAACATCTTGTGCACCAAATGCTCGTTCCGGACATCCTGTCCTTTAGATGACTGTGAGAATCACCCCAAATCCCATGGAATAAAGAGAATCACTAAATAACCTGCTCACACTTATCTGATGCCCAAAATATTACCATTGCTTGAGAAAGTTCAGGTGCTTTCCAGTTAGTCATAAACTCCCTTTCTTCTGTCACAGAGCCCAGGGATCTATTGTGTTGTGGTTTCTATATGCAAGTCACTATAAATTACTTTCTGTGACATCCTGATTTGCCTAACACTTTTTCAGTTTGACCCCTTTGGCCTTTGGTAGCTGATTCTTGTAGGGCTTGGCCCTTATTCCTCTGTCCTCTCAGCAAATCAGCTGGGAGCTACCAGGACTTGAACTGGGGTTCTGATACTGACACAGGATGCCAGCATGGCAGGTGGCAGCTTAATCCATACACCACGACACCAGCCCCATTTATTGCTCCATTCTTATCTTTTGCATTATGCTATAGTTTAAATAAATTTACCAAAAATGAAATTAAGCATGCCTGTTAAACACCAATCACAAAATAAGCTCTCAGGATAAAGACTTTAACAAAACATAATTTATGCTTTTAAAGGGAATTCATGTATGAGGCGGGAAGATGCTCCCATGTGAACATTATAAATCTGTGTCTTATGCTTTAACTAGTGCATTTGCCACAATTAGAGAGAAAACTGAGGGTTATATGATGAGTCTGCCTGGAGTCAATGGGGAAATCATCACAGTGAAAAAATTATTTTGAAATACAACTGACAATAAACATATACAACCTGGGACAGATATAAACTAAAACAGGAGCTACTTCAAATGCATTCTGCTTTGAAGGATCGTCAAACCTATTCTGCAAAAGGAAAAGCAGAAATAGCTGAAGAAAACCATAAAGCAGGCTGGTTATTCATAAGGTGATTTTTCCAAGTTTCTGAGGACAGAACACCAGAATGACCATAGACAAAATAGAATAAATGCATCATTTTGATCAGATTAAGTGAAAGGATATTAACCTTTCTCATAGGTGTCATGGTTTCTAAAAATGTTTTTAAAAAGCCCTGAAGAATTGTAGTCAGAACCCATTCATGAGCCTGAAGAAGCTGCCCTCACTCTTTGTTCAACTTGTATTATTTTACATTAAAAAGTATCACATAGATTTATATACATTTTTCATTAAACATTGTCCTAAATAAAATCTATCTAGCTTAATTACTCATATCTAAAATATGAATGGTTTCATCATTTTAAACACACCAAATTAAATGGAAAATTCTGAAGAAAATCTCCAGAATGGAGGTGTAGCAAGTAGGTAGGGCCTGATCATCAAGGCTGACGTCATGATACACTGGCGGAATCTTACACACTTTTGGAAGTGTTTATTCAATTTCCTGAAGTCCAGTATCTCATATCCTAGCAACATATTTCACTGTTTTTGAGTTCCATTTGACTAAAGAACTGCAATATATACAACATTAAAAAAAACACCAAATCCTTTACACTGTAAAATGCCAGTGGATAGGAGACTCACTGTCATAGATATTTTAAGTTGTTTCTTAATATTTAGCCTGTAATCACATCCATTTGTGAGTAACTTAATGCTACACTAGAAGCAGGTTTTAGTTTGTTGAATAATAATAATTTTGAATGCCTGAACGTAAAACACCAACTAGATTTGAGGCCTTTGTATTTAGTAACATTAATTGCGTGAACTCTTGATGTAGATTAAGTGTTGTCCTGTTGGTAGTAACTGCATGAAGGGCATCGATTGTGAGAACAACACAACTCTATTTTACTCTGTCAGAACACAGGTTTTATTAATGACCCAGATTATTCACAATTACACACATTCAGATCTCCTTGGTAGCCCTAAGACAATTAACATGCTTGCAAAAGACAAAGCTTCATCTGCATGTGTATCGTTTCTTGATTCCCTTGCAGACATGCTGCTCTTGTGTCTTTAATTCAAGCAATTGCTCTGTTCTATTGCTATAACTCTCCTCTGGGTATGTGGTGATGAACAGATGTAATAAAATGAGGGAAATCCGTCTCAACATCCCTGCATTTTTATATCCTCAACAAGCTCCTTGTCACCCACACTCAATGTGTGCCTTTGATCATCTGCGGCTTCACTTTTCCCTCTCTGGTTCCTGCGTTGACCACCATTTCCTGCCCTTGAAGCACATATGAAAGCCTAAAAAGAAGGTCTTTACTGAAATTTTTTGATAATTTTATTAAGACCATATGGGAGGAGAAAAGTTGAAAGATACGCGATCTCACACACAGCCTCTTAGACACCAAATACCCATTAATTCCTCTCATTTAGCTAACTTCTTTGATGTCTTATGAAAATTTGGAGCTTTACTGACCAAAATGTCAATTATCTACATATATTCTACCTATGATATTTCTTCCTATTAAGATCACCCCTATCTCCCATTGAATTATTTGTGTTAAAAAAAGATTGATTTATTTATTTGAAAAGCAGTGGTATAGAGAAGGGGAGTGGGGAGGACAAAGAGAGAGAGAGACAGACATCAATCAGTTTTCCACTGGTTTGCTCCTCAAATGGCCACGATGGTGAGGACTGGGCCACGCTGAAGCCAGGAGCCTTGAATTCCATCCAGGTCTCTCACGTGGGTACAGTGGCCCAAGCACTTGAGCCATAGTCTGTTGCTTTCCCAGGCACATTAGTAGGGAGCTGGATGAGAAGTGGAGCAGCCAGGACTCAAACCAATGCTCTTATGAGATGCCAGCAGTGCAGTCAGTTGCTTAATTCATTATGTCACAATGGCCGCCCCTACCTTTTTTATTCTAAGGACGATTAAATAATATTTATTTATTTCATGTACTTGAAAGGAAGAGTGACAGAGACAGAGTAGAAGAGAAAGTTTCTGCAAGGTGTCCAGCGCATAACAAATCTTCCCAATCAGATGAATCAATTAATTCACAAGCTTTTATTGGGATTCTTCTCCAGGGCGAGGTTCATGGGTCCCAACAGAGCGGGGGGCCGGGAAGTCGTGCATCAGAGGTTGGGAGGGCTCCTTTTATAGATACAGGGCGTGGGGGTTAAAGATTGAGGCAGGTCTGATCCTCATTGGTTGACCTTTAGGCACCTGCGAGGACCTTGAAAAGGACTTTTCCTTCCCAGAAGTGTGGTAGGGACTCTCCATTCCTGGAAGTGCAGCCCTTCTCTCCTTGCGGATCCCAAAACTACCAGTTTCTATCTGCTGATTCACTCCCCAAATGCCTGAAACAGCCAGAACTGGTCCAGACCTCAGCCATGAGTCCTGAACTCTCTCCGGGTCTCCCACCTGGGTGGAATTTGACCCATCATCTGCTACCTCTCATGATGCCCTCTAGCAGGAAGCTGGATCAGAAACAGAAGTGCCAGGACTCTGTTATGGGATGATGGTGTCCCAGCTTCAGCTTAATCCATTATGCTGCAACTTCAACCATCTAAGAGAAAATTTAAATTTTTTGGATAATATTTTGGATAAATATTTTGGAGCATATTTTGAATAAATATTTTGAGTAATATTCTAAGGTCCCCATCAATTAATGATGCCAAAAAATAACATTGCTGATCATAGACTTATCTTCCTAACTGCACACTCCCCAGGGTGAACGGGCAGACATGCAGCCCTTTCCCAAGTGATATGGCCGGCTGCCCATTTAAAAATATCTGTATGCCCTGCAGTCTTTAATAATGTAATGCAAAGAGAGTGCATTACTTTTATAACACAATTTTGTTATGGATAAACTTATATAAGAATTGGAATAGGTTTCTGGCTAAATCAATCTTGTTTTGATTTCACTCTTGCCTTTTGTTTCAGCTGTAGGTCTACTTATAACCAGCATTCAACCTGCTATGGCAGTGCAGCTTCCCTCTGACCTAGGATTCAAATTTGATAGCGCTGAGAGCTGCTTTTGCTACTGCCTTACACAGGGGCCCCTCAGGCCTCATTAGCAACTGGATAGTGACTGCTTCTATGAAGGACCTTTTCTTAGCACTATTGTGGCAGGGTTGTTGTTTGTTTTCTTGCTGTCTCTGAAGTTAGAAATAGACATTTGGGTTAAGTAACATGAATAGTTTGGTCAGTGGGTTTACAGTTCTCATGCTCTTTCTACATTAATCTGTAATGTAATTCCTGGTAAGTCAAGATTGCTGTAAAATGCAGTGGTCTTTATAAACACTGTCTCTTCTGTCTACCTAATCCAGTTTGGATATGGAAATCTTTCTCAAGTGAATTATTCTAGTTTTCATGATGATTCTTGAATGTCTTCAACTCCCTGCTGTCACATTCCTTAAAGCATCCATTTCATAATATGATCTTGTGCTATGAAAAAAGTGATCTTGTGCATTTCTTTAAAGTATATTAAGTTGTTGACATGGTCTCATTCTTAACCACTTGATGAATATTTGAAAAATAACTTCTCTATGCATCTCCCTGTCTTCTTTCGCTATTGGAATAAGAGACTCAAATATGGTAAATATGCGACTCTGTTGGCCAAGAATTAGTTTTCGTCCATACTTTCTTCTAGTGATTTCTTTCAATATTTTATTTTTTAAATATTTATTTTATTTACTTGAAAGGCAGAGTTTTATATATAATATATAATATAATATATAATATATAATATATAATATAATGTATATTATATAACTATATATAACTGTAGTTATATATGTATATATATGTTATATATATGTGTATATATATATATGTTATATATATGTAGTTATATATATATAGTTATATATAACTTACATATATATATATAGAGAGAGAGAGAGATAGAGTGAGAAAGAGAGAGATGTCTTCCACCCATTGGTTTACTCTCCAAATGGCTGCAATGGCCGCAATAGTAGGGGTTGGACCAGGCCTATCCTAGGAGGCTGGAACTTCATCTGGGTCTCCCATGTGGATGGCAGGGGCTGATTTGGGCCATCTTAAGCTGCTTTTCCAGACACATTAGCAAGGAGTTGGATCAGAAGTAGAGCTGCCAGAACTCCAGTGGGTCCCATATGGGATGCCAGTGTATCAGGTAGCATGTTAATCTGCTCACACCAAAATTCTAGCTCCACATAATTTTAAAAATCTATGTTAACTAAAGATTGGAGAAAGTCCTATGCATTTTTGCTACCAATTTATAGAATAAATGCAATGAAACTAAGAAATTGCTGAGTATTTTCTTCTTATGGTGGATAGCATCACTATTTCTATTTAATACAAGAAAATGATAGAGGTATACATCTAGACCGGTGGCTAAGAACTGTGTCCCACATTGGTGTACCAAGGTTCAATTCTTCTCTTAACTCCTCATTCCAACTTCCTGCTACTGCAGACCCTGGGAGGCAGCAGCGATGGTTCAAGTAATTAATTGGGATCCCCCAGTTAAATGAGCTTCAGCCCCATCCCAGTGCCAGCTGTGCAGGCATGTGAATTGTGAACCAGTGGATAGGAGCACTCTCTCAATCTGTCTCTTATAAATGTAAATAAGAATGGTAGGGAAAGTCACCCAAATTTTAAAAAATAAAATTATGAACAAAACAAGTAAGATTTGATAACTTACTAAGAAGTAAAACAATGTGTTTATTCTCTAATCATTTTAAAATATTTTTAAAGAAGCAACAAAAAATATCCAACACTGTAGTAATAATTAGGAATAAATTTGATAGAAATACATTATACAGAATTCAGGAGAGAAATCACAAATGAAAAAATTCACAGGATTTTTTTTCTGCATGATATCAGTGAAACAAATTTGAAAATTACACACACACATAGATAGTTTATATTGTCTTTGTTGGACAGCTATGAGCAAAAGAATAAAATTGTCTGAAAAGATAAACACCAGATATTGTTTATTTATTTTTAAGGAGTAAGATACAATGATTAAAGAGAACTTCAACTTTATTCATAAAATCCTAATACACTTAAGGAATAATTACTTATTATTATGCAGTTTTTTAAATAAATGTCCTTGCTGAAGAGTGAAGTAACTATGCTAATCAATTTTTAGCATTTGAAGGAGATCTTTATTCTTAAAATTTTATGTACTTTTAAAATAACAAAATAAAGTTTAGAAAAAGCACAGTTGTATTATTTAAAAGCTAAGATCCTTTGTTTTGTTTGCATACTCAATTGCACTATGTCTAAATAAAACATAATTGCTTATCTAATCTAATTTAAAGTAAAATTAGAAAATCATATCTAACCATGGTGAAATGGAAGCCTATACATATTTTAAATTAAAATTTACAGATACCATTGAAAGGAGCATTAAAAACCTGCTCAAACTAAATTGAGATGCATTAGGTTCTGTGCTGAAAGGCTACATGCTGAATGGGCTACATGCGGGTGAACCAGTGAACTGAAAGTAAAAGAGTGAGGTTTTTAAATGCAGAAGAATTACTTTTAGAAGCGAGTTTTAATTCAAAAGAAAGAGGTAAAGAATCTAATTAAAAGATGGAGTGGCATAAATGAAACAAAACTTCAGTGTGTGTCCATGCTGTGCATGGTTGTTGTGTGTGTGTGCGTGTATGTGTGCGTGTCCCTGGTTAGGAGGTTCAGTGACACTCTTCCACAAATCAATTGTTTTCTTTGGGTTGATGCAAACTGTCACTGGATTTTTATTAAAATACCCAAGATTATGAATAGCCACTGGTAAAATTATCTTTGTGGACAGTTTTGCCTTTGTATTTGCTGGCTTCATGATAGGATTCTTTTTCAAATATTACATTGTTATGTGGGAAAGGCTGAATTACTATGGCCATATTATATCTAAACTCATAAATATATACCTACCTTCTGCAGAACCAGACAGTAATGTCAGGAAAAATCAGTGAAATAATCGACTTCCTTTATAGGTGGAAAACCAAAAGAGGCTTTCAGCAGATTGTAATTTCAACTTCATATTTTTACCATACCTGTGTCAAAAGGCTTTTAAGCCTGATCTTACAATGAATCGTAAAGAATAAACCCAAATAGTCTCTAAAGAAAAGAACATTATCTGTTCTTCACTAGTGAAACTAAACTTGAAAACTTTATTATTCTTAGATCTTTTGAGAAACTTGGAAGTCTCTGAATAGGGTAACATATAGGATTGTTCATAATTTTAAAAATCATGATATGGAACAAACCTAAGGAGAAGTGAAATATAATTATAAAGACAGAATAAAAATGTACACAAATTAGGCTTTTCTAAAAAGATTTGGTGAACTTCTAGATCTTTATTTTTTTTAAGATGTGGCTAATGATGGAATCTTCTAAGAGATATAATTGGATTTAATTACAAATAAGTTGTTACAAAATTAAATCTTAATGAAACTTGGAATTTTGCAAATAACATACTTGCTTTCTAATTAAAACGCTAAAGATTCAGTTTTGCAAATGCTCACATTCTCAAAATGAGTAAGAATTTGTTTATATGAATAGTAACTTTCACTTACCACATCTATTAACTAAAGAAGTATATATAAAAATATTATGGAAATATTCAATGGATTTTATAGATGTTGTAACTACAAACATTAACAAACAAACCACTTATAAATTACTCTGATATTTTTTTCTCCACAAATGGCAAAAGTTTAAAATGTTCATGGAAATAGAATTCAAAGATAATTTTATTTTGGTATAAAATTGTTTGAAATCCCCATGAGCAATGTTTTGCTATATTTTTATTTTTTTTGTTTAAAAAAAGGGTTTATTTATTTATTTGAAACAGCTACGGAGAAACAGAGACAGACAGAATGAGTAAGATCTTCCACATTCTATTCAGCTTCCTAAATGGCCATTAAGTCTGGGATTGGACCAGGCTGAAGCTGGGAGCCAGGAATTCCATCCAGGTCTCTCCCAGGGACCCAAGTACCTGTGGCTGTCTTCCCCTGCTTTCTCAGCTGCATTAACAGGGAGCTGAATTAGAAGTGGAGCAACCAAGGCTTGTTCATATGGAATGTCAGCCTTGCAGGCAGCGGCTTAACCCACTGTACCACAATGCTGGCCCCCAATTTACTCAAAATGCACATTTTCAATGAAATTTTCAAGATCCCTTGTTTACTCTTCTCTTCTGCATTTAAAGTCCATTGGTGCTTAGCCTAGCAGTTAAGATGCTTCTCAGATAGATTCCTGCCTCCCATTATTGGAGTGCCTGGGGTTGACTCCTAGGTCTCTCTCCTGACTCCAGTTTCACGCTAAGGCAGACCCTAGGAAGCAGCAGTGATGACTCAAGTAATTGGACTTCTGCATCCACATGGGAAACCCAGACTGAGTTTCTGGCTCCTGCTTTCAAGGGAGTGAACCAGCAGATAGGAGCTTTTCTCTTGTGTCCCTGTCATTCAAATAAAGCAAAATGAAACAAAATAAAATCTCATTTATATAAGCTTCTCACTAGATTTAAGTCTTATCTTTGCTGCTATCTTTGCAGATGTGTCCATTAAGTGAGTTCACAAGACTGGTTGTTATTTGCAATACCGTTGTTAGTTCAGAAAAAAAAATATTACTCTCTGATTTGAATTTAAAAAACAGTTGAGATAAATTATGCAATTATGTGTTATCCAAACAACGAGTTACCATTTACTTTAATAATAAAAAGCATGCATAACACTAACAGATTCCTAAACATGTTTTAGTATATTCAAATAATCTCCAGCATTCTCATTTTATATATGAAAAAACTGAGAGAATTCAGTGATTTGCCTAACTCAGACAATAAATTGATAATAGTATGTAAATCAAATATGATCATGCTATAATTTGAAATAAGAGATATTAGTGATGGAAGCAAAGGACAAGTAAGGGAGTAAATATTTCTCAGGTAGAAAAATGAGCTGATAATTATAAAAAGGGAAGAGAAATTTTAAACTTACTATTCATTCTTTTGGTGTGGAATGAGAATAGAATGCCAGCAATAGAAATATTTCAGGAGATATTTGAAATTTAGCCTAAAGAGTTTTAGAAATCAGAATAGAGAAATACACTGGATGTGCACTTTCTCATTAAAAAGAAGATGCAGAGGCAATATGCAGGAAAATTAAGATAAGAGCAAGGTTAAAAAATAACTTGTGATAAAAATGTGATCTTTACTAAAAATGGTTTTCAGAAGTTGATTTATGCTATTATAATTTTTAATATATCAGTTTATAAATAAAATGTGTCTAATTTGTTAATGCTAACTCTGGAAACTTCTCATGATACTTAATGGTATATATTTTTTCTACAGCATAATTATTTAAGACTTTTGGAAAATAATATGGGATTTTAACATTAAAAGGTATCATGTGGTGAATGAAACTTGAAGAAAGTGAGATATCACATTTTTCTTTAAAGCAGAAACTTTATTTATGAATCTAATCCAGTATTTTATGTAGTTGCTATGTAGTCTCTTTACCTAATGAGTGAGCCATTCAGCTTTCTCAATTTCCATTTAGAATAAGAAAACCAGTCTTGACACAGTTTCATAAGAAGTACTCAGCAATTACTCTGCTTTTTTTTATAGAATGCTCAAACCCTGTTTTCAAGAATGAAAAACGAAAAACGACATGGTTTCTGGTAACCCACAGTAGGTAAATTTATACATGATAACATTCTAAGTACATGCTAATAATGACCTTGATTATTTTCCAAGACCACTTGTACCATTTTAACTTACACAGTTGTCGCTCCCCCTCTTCGTGGAGGAGCAACACTGAACCCTGCGCTGTTCTTCTGTCTGCTCGGCCCTCCCCGGGTTTGCTGCTGGTTCTTCCCGGGTTGGCTACTGTCCCTTCCACCTCCGTGGAAGGGCGGTTCCCCCTGGCCGCTTTCCCCACTTCCGCAGGGGAGCGGCACACCGCCGGCCGGCTCTCTCGGGGGCTGCACAGGTGTTCCCCTTAGATGTTCCCTTTAGATGTTCCTGGTGCATGCCGTCTCTCTCCTCCTAAATTTATAGTCCTCCTCTGCCAATCCCAACTCGGCTGCCCACACGCCGAGTACGCTGCTCTCCTCCAATCAGGAGCAAGTCCTACAGTTTATTGGTTGAACTGGAGGCAGCTGTGTAGAAGCTGTTTTCTTCTCTCCCAGCGCCATATTGTGGGAGAGCAGGTGCATAGAATAAGTCTCAATTCCAGTAACAGTCTAGTCCGAGCTGCTCCCCACAACAGTACTAGAACATTATCATTTTGTCACATACAAGATTGTTCCCAAAGAATATGAAGTATTAAATTCTGAGGTGGGTCTTAAGGATATTTTGAAATCAGTTTGTGTGTACTAATTTTTATTGCAAAATGCAGCCTTGTTTTGTTTGTTATGTGACAAAATTCTAATCACCAGGGCCAAAGCACAAGCTCTTCAGAGGTTAAGTCATTTTCATGCTGTGTTAAGTTCTGCACAATAGCACAAAACACTTAAAACAAATGAAGGGATAAGTAAATCGCACTAATTGTGCCAGTATATTTCCACAATTGCTAAATCTTTCCCCAGTATTACTGAGGATGCTTGATGAAGATGTCATAAATTTAAGGTATACACTGTGCTGATTTAATATACATATACATGTGAAACCATGGCCATAAACAAATTATTAAACTTTCTATCACCTCACATAGTTTATTTTGTGTATAAGTGGTGAAAATACTCAATATCTACTCTTGAATAGCAAGTTTCAAGTATACAATATATTGTTATTAACTATGTTCACTGTGCTGTGGGTTAAATCTCCTTTAAATTTCCATTTGGATATCTGCTGTTTTACTTATAACTGAATAATCAGACCTATGCCAAAATTCTCCTATTATTCTCATTCTCAGTCCCTGACAATTGCCATTCTACTCTCTTTTGATGAGTTCAACATTTGAAATTCCAAATATGGATTCTATTATGTAGTATTGGTGTTTCTGGCTTTTGCTAATTTCACTGAGCCTAGTGTCCAGGTTCATCCATGTTATCACCGATGATTGAATTCCCTTCTTTTGAAAGCAAATGATAAACATATAGACATATATATATATATATATGTATTTTTATTTTCTTTATCAATTAATCATTGATGGACACTCAGTTTCTTTTTTCGGTATCTTGACTATTCTGCATAATGCTGCAATGAACATGAGCATACAAGATACCCATTTCAGACACTGATTTTATTTCCTTCATATGTATATATATATATATACATATACACACACACACACACACAAACATACACTATTGGGTATCTAGTATATATTGTGTGCATATCTACATCTATAGATATAGATATATACACCCAATAGAGGTATAACTTTATCAGATTGAAGTTCTGTTTTTTTTTTTAATTTTTTCAAGCTACCTTTGTAATTTTTTCCTGTAATGACAATTGCAATTTACGTTCTCTCAAGCAGTGTGCAAAGGTTTTGTTTCTCCACATCTTCACTGACATTTGCTGTCTTTTGACTTTTGGATAATGATCTCCTCATAGGGGAAAAATGACATCTCATTGAAGGTCTAGATTTTTGCCTGAGAAAAATGCCATTGGAATTTTGATAAGGATTGCAATTAATCAGTAGATCATTTGGGTGACAGGAGTATTTTAACAGCATTATTTTTTTTTTCATTTCTTGAACATAAGAAATTGTGTCCCTGTATTTCTTCAATTTCTTTAAAATATATTTGGGTTTGTAATGAACAGATCTTTGACTTCCTTGGTTAAATTTATTGTAAAGTATTTTTGTCTTTCTGCTGCTATTACAATGGGAACTTTTTATTTTTTTCCAAATTAGTCGCCATTGTTTATAAATCCAAAATGATTTTGCATGTAAATTTTGTGTTCTGAAATTTTACTAATGTACTGTCAGTTCTAATAGTGTTTTCAAGGAAGTCTTTAGGTGTCTATAATTGCTGCATTATGTCATCTGCAAACACAGAAAATTTTATATTTAATTTTGTTCCCCAAATAGTAGCTGATTTAGAGTAAGTTATAATTTTACCAGATCATTATTGCATGTGCCCATGTTTGGCATAAAACAATGCCTCCAGTTCACCAACAAAATGGGCCATTAGGGAACTTTCAGGGTCTCTACCTGGAAATGTGTTGTGTTCTTACTTTCGATTTCCCTTTTGCCCCAAATAGAAATATGGTCATCCCTTCTGATATGTACTTATTCATCAATGCTGATTGAAATCTTGAAACTAACTTAAATATCTCCTCCTCTTTTAAATCGTCACTAAAAAAATGTGTCATGCATTGTTTTTCTCATTCTTACCCAAATGTCATAATGCTAAAGATTTATTCTGCTTGTGTATGATTCCTAAATTAATGGTTTTATGTATTTTCACATTTGCATACCTAAGTATAGTTTTTGGAATAAAGAATTACTCAATAAACATTTTGTAAATCGATCAATGATGAAAGTTATACCAATTGTTGATATTATCTAGTACATCACAGTATCCTCCTGTTGAGAATATCTTATTAGTTGATACTTCTTTCAAGCTATTTCTGAAATAATCAATTTGCTCTCTGGACACAAACACATATAGACTAAACACATCACACAGTTAATCCTGATCTTATTATAATTTCTTAGTGTCTATCTAAATTTGAATATGCTATGTGTTCTTACTGCAAGATTTAGCTAGGGGCCAGTGCCGTGGTGCAGTAGGTTAATTCTCTGCCTGCGGCACCGGTATCCCATAGGGGCACCGGTTCTAGTCCCGGCTACTCCTCAGCTAATACAGCTCTCTGCTATGGCCTAGAAAAGCAGCAGAAGATGGCCCAAGTCCTTGGGCCCCTGCACCCACATGGAAGACCAGGAAGAGGCACCTGGCTCCTGGCTTTGGATTGGTGCAGCTCCGGCCATTGCGGCCATTTGGATAGTGAACCAGCAGGCTGAAGACCTTTCTCTCTGTTTCTCCCTTTCACTGTCTGTAACTCTACCTCCAAAATAAGTAAAATCTCGAAAAAAAAAAATTGGCTAAAACAGCTCAATGGGTTCTTCCCTTAGAATTTTATATGTTGTATCATGTTATACAAATAAATCAAAGTAAATTATAAATCAAAGGGAAATAATTATTTAAAGCACTGCTCTAGGTGATTTCAAGTGTTTTATTTTATTTTATCTTGTCCTTATATAACCTCACATGTCAAAATACTTTTGTCAAAAAACCAACATTTGATTAACCAAAGAAAATATGGAACTCTTATGAGTAATCAAAATAGGTTTGGATATTTGACATAGGAGTTATGATACTACTTGGAATGCCCACATCCTGTATCAGCGTGCGTGGGTTTGAGTCCCTTCTCCACTCTCCATTCCAGCTTCCTGTTAGTGTGCACCCTGGATGGCAGCAGGTCAAATACTGAGTTGAGTTCCTGGGTTCCGTTTGGGCCTGGCCCAACTCTGTCCATTGAAAGCATTTGGGGAGTGAACCAGTGGATGACAGATCTATGTCAGTCTGTCTTTTCCTCTCATTTTCAAATTAATAAAAAAAATCCTTGTTTAATGTAAAAGAAAATGTACCACTTAGGGATTACGATTCCTATATATCAGTTGAGTCTCTAGGAGTTTTTTCTTCACTTATAAACCAATATATTAGTTGTAAAATGACCATAGTAGAACACATAATATTGTATAATGATTTTCCCCATACTATATAAGAAATGCATTTTATGTATTAAAATATTATATTCAAATATGTTAATTTTCTGTGCTTATTTATCTAATAGATTAATTTATAGATCTAAATTGGATACATTTTAAAATTAAAATTAATTCTATTTAGTTATTAAAGGTTTAGGCAAAATGTTATATAATCAAAATCATAAGTGATGCAAGTTTGAAAAAATGCATTGAATTTCAGATGATCATTTCCTGGGTTTTATACCTGCAGATTACACAGTGTCATCCCAGCTTACCTTAGTTATGTTCCTACAAGAGAAAATACTTGATTAAATGATATAAAATTGTATTTTATATCCATTACCTCGGATGAAAGCTCAAAATTATCTTTTCACATAGGTTTCAGTATTTTAGAGGTTTTAAACATGCATTGTACAAACACAAAATATAACACTTCTAAGAGTGTCTGACGTGGGAAATCAGAATTTAAGAAACTTTGGTAGAGCTTGAAATAATACTGAGCTGCAGAAGGAAGTACTCTATTTCCCCTGCCTTCATTAAGCCTGACACCTCTATTGGTTCTTATTAGGGGGTAGTGTTGTAATGTGTATCAAGTTTGGGAGGTAGAGATACACATCATATTGATCACTGTCCATTCTTTAGTGAACATATCTACTTGCATCTCCAATATAATTTCCTATGAAAATGCATTAGTAAGGATTGTCTTTGATAGCTGGTAAATCACTAATGCTTATACATTAATTTATTACAAATTACAGTTTTAAAGAACTTTTGCCTGTCTTTTACTAAATTTCTTAGTATAAATGTAGCTTCTAATGCAGAAGTTATTCGATTGTTACTTTATAAACCTGTCAAAAAGGGAAACATTGTTTAAAAAGTGGTGTGTATTTGAATTTCACATTTTTAGGGTTATGGGGGCCTATGTGAGTAGCCATGAAGTTCATGTAAAACTGTTAGGAAAAAAAAAACTACGCATAGATTTCAAAAAAAATTCTTGCACCAAAATAAACCTCATGTAATTGCATTTTCCTCAAATTTTTAAAATGCATTATCTCTGATAATTACCTTTCTTTTTTTAAAATTTATTTATTTATTTTTTTAACTTTTATTTAATGAATATAAATTTCCAAAGTACAGCTTATGGATTACAATGGCTTCCCCCCAATAACGTCCCTCCCACCCGCAACCCTCCCCTCTCCCACTCCCTCTCCCCTTCCATTCATATCAAGATTCATTTTCGATTCTCTTTATCTACAGAAGATCAGTTTAGCATACATTAAGTAAAGATTTCAACAGTTTGCACCCACACAGAAACATAAAGTGAAAAATAATAGATGATTTTTTAAATGATGATGAAATCAGATCAGACCTATTGTCATGTTTAATCCCAAAAAAGAGTCAAGTTGGGAATTGATAATTTCTTCTTCTTTTTTTTTTTTTTAACAGAAGATCAGTTTAGTATACATTAAGTAAAGCTTTCAACAGTTTGCACCCCCATAGAAACACAAAGTGAAATATACTGTTTGAGTACTCGTTATAGCATTAAGTCTCAATGTACAGCACGCTAAGGACAGAGATCCTACATGAGGAGTAAGTGCACAGTGACTCCTGTTGTTGACTTTACAAATTGACACTCTTGTTTATGGCCTCAGTAATCTCCCCATGCTCCAGTCATGAGTTTCCAAGGCTATGGAAGCACCTTGAGTTCTCCGACTCTTATCTTGTTTAGACAAGGTCATAGTCAAAGTGGAGGTTCTCTCCTCCCTTCAGAGAAAGGTACCTCCTTCTTTGAAGACCTGTTCTTTCCACTGGGATCTCACTCACAGAGATCTTTCATTTAGGTTTTTTTTTTTTTTGCCTGAGTGTCTTGGGTTTCCATGCCTGAAATACTCTCATGGGATTTTCAGCCAGATCGGAATGCCTTTAGGGCTGATTCTGAGGCCAGAGTGCTGTTTAGGACATACGCCGTTCTATGAGTCTGCTGAGTAGCTCGCTTCCCATGTTGGATCACTCTCCCCTTTATTTATTCTATCAGTTAGTATTAGCAGGTACTAGACTTGTTTATGTGCTCCCTTTGACTCTTAGTCCTTTCATTATGATCAATTGTGAACTGAAATTGATCACTGGGACTAGTGAGATGGCATTGGTACATGCCACCTTGATGGGATTGAATTGGAGTCCCCTGGTATGTTTCTAACTCTACCATTTGGGTCAAGTCAGCCTGAGCATGTCCCAAATTGTACATCTCTTCCCTCTCTTATTCCCACTCTTATATTTAACAGGGATCACATTTCAGTTAAATTTCAACACTTAAGAATAACTGTGTATTAATTACAGAATTAAACCAGTAATATTAAGTAGAACAGACAAAAAAAAAAAAACTACTAAGAGGGATAATGTATTAAGTTGTTGATTAACAGTCAGGGCTATGCTGATCAAGTCACCGTTTCTCATAGTGTCCATTTCACTTCAACAGGTTTCCTTTTTGGTGTTCAGTCAATTGTCACCAATCAGGGAGAATATATGGTATTTGTCCCTTTGGGACTGGTTTATTTTACTCAGCAATCTGATGTGTTCCAGATTCCTCCATTTTGTTGCAAATGACTGGATTTTGTTGTTTCTTACTGCGGTATAGTATTCTGAAGAGTACATATCCCATAATTTCTTTATCCAGTCTACCGTTGATGGGCATTTAGGTTGTTTCCAGGTCTTGGCTATTGTGAATTGTGCTGCAATAAACATTAGGGTGCAGACCGCTTTTTTGTTTGCCAATTTAAATTCCTTTGGGTAAATCCCAAGGAGTGGGATGGCTGGATCGAACGGTAGCGTTATCTTCAGGTTCCTGAGGAATCTCCAGACTGACTTCCATAGTGGCTTGACCAGTTTGCATTCCCACCAACAGTGGGTTAGTGTCCCTTTTTCCCCACATCCTCGCCAGCATCTGTTGTTGGTAGATTTCTGTATGTGATCCATTCTAACCGGGGTGAGGTGAAACCTCATTGTGGTTTTGATTTGCATTTCCCTGATTGCTAGCGACCTTCAACATTTTTTCATGTGCCTGTTGGCCATTTGGATTTCCTCTTTTGAAAAATGTCTATTGAGGTCCTTGGCCCATATCTTAAGTGGGTTGTTGGTTTTGTTTTTGTGGAGTTTCTTGATCTCTTTGTAGATTCTGGTTATCAACCCTTTATCTGTTGCATAGTTTGCAAATGTTTTTTCCCATTCTGTCGGTTGTCTCTTCACTTTCCTGACTGTTTCTTTTGAAGTACAGAAACTTCTCAATTTGATGCAATCCCAATAGTTGATTTTGGCTTTGACTGCCTGTGCCTCCCGGGTCTTTTCCAGAAACTCTTTGCCTGTGCCAATATCTTGAAGGGTTTCTCCAATGTTCTCTAATAACTTGATGGTGTCAGGTCGTAGATTTAGGTCTTTAATCCATGTTGAGTGGATTTTTGTGTAAGGTGTAAGGTAGGGGTCTTGCTTCATGATTCTGCACGTAGAAATCCAGTTTTCCCAGCACCATTTATTGAATAGACTGTCCTTGCTCCAGGAATTGGTTTTAGATCCTTGATCAAATATAAGTTGGCTGTAGATGTTTGGGTTGATTTCTGGTGTTTCAATTCTGTTCCATTGGTCTATCCATCTGTTTCTGTACCAGTACCAGGCTGTTTTGATAACAACTGCCCTGCAGTATGTCCTGAAATCTGGTATTTTGATGCCTCCGGCTTTGTTTTTGTTGTACAAGATTGCTTTAGCTATTCGAGGTCTCCTGTGTCTCCATATGAATTTCAGCATCATTTTTTCCAGATCTGAGAAGAAGGTCTTCGGTATCTTGATATTGCATTAAATCTGTACATTGCTTTTGGGAGAATGGACATTTTGATGATATTGATTCTTCCAATCCATGAGCATGGAAGATTTTTCCATTTCTTGGTATCCTCTTCTATTTTTTTCTTTAAGATTTTATAATTCTCATCGTAGAGATCTTTAACGTCCTTGGTTAAGTTTATTCCAAGGTATTTGATTGTTTTTGTAGGTATTGTGAATGGGATTGATCTTAGCAGTTCTTTCTCAGCCATGGCATTGCCTGTGTATACAAAGGCTGTTGATTTTTGTGCATTGATTTTATATCCTGCCACTTTGCCAAACTCCTCTATGAGTTCCAATAGTCTCTTAGTAGAGTTCTTTGGATCCTCTAAGTAAAGAATCATATCATCTGCAAAGAGGGATAGTTTGACTTCTTCCTTCTCAATTTGTATTCCTTTAATTTCTTTTTCTTGTCTGATGGCTCTGGCTAAAACTTCCAGAACTATGTTGAATAGCAGTGGTGAGAGTGGGCATCCCTGTCTGGTGCCAGATCTCAGTGGAAATGCTTCCAACTTTTCCCCATTCAATAGGATGCTGGCTGTGGGCTTTTCATAAATTGCTTTGATTATATTGAGGAATGTTCCTTCTATACCCAATTTGCTTAGAGTTTTCATCATGAAAGGGTGTTTAATCTTATCGAATGCTTTCTCTGCATCTATTGAGATAATCATATGGTTTTTCTTCTGCAGTCTGTTAATGTGGTGAATCACATTGATTGATTTGCGAATGTTGAACCATCCCTGCATACCATGGATAAATCCCACTTGGTCTGGGTGGATGATTTTCCTGATGTGTTGTTGTATTCTATTGGCGAGAATTTTATTGAGGATTTTTGCGTCTATGTTCATCAGGGATATTGGTCTATAATTTTCTTTCAGTGCTGCATCTTTCTCTGGCTTAGGGATTAAGGTGATGCTGGCTTTATAGAAAGAATTTGGGAGGATTCCCTCTTTTTCGATTGTTCTGAATAGTTTGAGAAGAAATAGAATCAGTTCTTCTTTAAATGTCTGGTAGAATTCAGCAGTGAATCCATCTGGTCCTGGGCTTTTCTTTGTTGGGAGGGCCTTTATTACGGTTTCAATTTCTGTTTCAGTTATGGGTCTATTTAGGTTTTCTATGTCTTCCTGGTTCAATTTTGGTAGATATCATGTGTCCAGGAATCTATCCATTTCTGATAGGTTTCCCTGTTTGCTGGCATACAAGTCCTTGTAGTAATTTCTGATGATTCTTTTTATTTCTGTGGTGTCTGTTGTTACATTTCCTTTTTCATCTCTGATTTTATTGATTTGGGTCTTTTCTCTTCTTTTTTTTAGTTAGTTGGGCCAATGGGGTGTCAATTTTGTTTATTTTTTCAAAAAACCAACTCTTTGCTTGGCTGATTTTTTGTAATTTTTTTTGGATTCAATCCTGTTAATTTCTTCTCTGATTTTAATTATTTCTCTGCTCCTACTAGCTTTGGGTCTGGTTTGCTGCAAATTTTCTAGGTCCTTGAGATGTGCTGAAAGCTCATTTATTTGGTGCCTTTCCAATTTCTTAATATAGGCCCCTATTGCTATAAACTTGCCTCTCAATACTGCTTTTGCCGTATCCCATAAGTTTTGATATGTTGTGATGTTATCCTCATTTACTTCCAGAAAGTTTCTGATTTCTCTTTTGATTTCTTGAATGACCCAGTGTTCATTCAGGAGCATGTTGTTCGATCTCCATGTTTGCATACTCTCTAGGGATTCCTGAGTTGCTAATTTCCACCTTCATTCCACTGTGGTTTGAATAGCTGCATGGTATGATTCTAATTCTTTTAAATTTGCTGAGACTTGCTTTATGGCCTAGTATGTGATCAATCCTAGAGAAGGTTCCATGCACTGCTGAGAAGAATGTGAAGTCTTTAGATGTAGGATTGAAAGTTCTGTAGATATCTGTTAGATCCATGTGGGCAATAGTGTCGATTAAATCTGCTGTTTCCTTGTTGATCTTCTGTCTGGATGATCTATCTATTTCTGAGAGTGGAGTATTGAAGTCCCCCAGTACTATTGTATTGGGATCTAAGTCTCCCTTTAAGTCCCTTAACATATCTTTTAAATAGACCGGTGCCCTGTAATTAGGTGCATATACATTTATAATAGTTACATCTTCCTGTTGAATTGAACCCTTAATCATTATATAGTGCCCCTCTTTGTCTCTCTTAACAGTTTTTGTATTAAAGTTTATTTTGTCTGATATTAATATGGCCACACCTGCTTTTTTTTGGTTTTTGTTGGCATGGAATATCTTTTTCCAACCTTTCACTTTCAGTCTGCATGCATCTTTGTTAGAGAGATGTGTTTCTTGTAGGCAACAAATAGTTGGGTGTTGTTCCTTAAGCCAGTCAGCCAGTCTGTGTCTTTTAACTGGACAGTTCAGGCCATTCACGTTTAATGTGCCTATTGATACATAGTGACTTTGCCCTGCCATTTTCCCGGAGATATTTTCTAGTATATGCTTTGAGTTTCCCACGCTCTTTTACTGGTAGGTGTTCTTCCTTTCCCTTCTTTCATATTGATGGCCGTATTTCTGTGTTTCTGAGGGTAGCACATCTTTAAGTATCTTTTGCAGGGCCGGACAAGTGGCCACAAAGTCTTTCAATTTCTGTTTGCTATGAAAGGTCTTTATTTCACCTTCATTCACAAATGAGAGCTTGGCAGGATATAATATTCTGGGCTGGCAATTTTTCTCTCTTAGCACCTGTGCTATGTCTCGCCATTCCCTCCTAGCCTGTAGTGTTTCTGATGAGAAGTCTGCTGTGAGTCTGATTGGAGATCCTCTGAGAGTAATCTGACATTTCTCTCTTGCACATTTTAGGATCTTTTCTTCATGTTTCACTGTGGTGAGTTTAATTACAACGTGTCGTGGTGAGGATCTCTTTTGGTCATGTTTACTGGGGGTTCTATGAGCTTCCTGTACTAGGATGTCTCTGTCCTTCTCCAAACCTGGAAAGTTCTCTGCCAGTATCTCACTAAAAAGGCCTTCTAATCCTTTCTCTCTCTCCATGCCTTCAGGAATTCCTAGAACCCGAATGTTGGTTTTTTTAATAGTATCCTGTAGATTCCCAACAATATTTTTTAGATTTCTAATTTCCTCTTCTTTTCTTTGGTTTGACTGTATCCTTTCCTGTTCTCTGTCTTCTAAGTCTGATATTGTCTCTTCTGCTTCACCCATTCTGTTTTTAAGGCTCTCTAATGTGTTTGTCATTTGATCTATTGAGCTCTTCATTTCATTTTGATTTCTCTTCACTATCACACTTTCCTGCTCTACTAGTTTCTGCATTTCATTTTGATTCTTCCTTAAAATTTCATTTTCACGAGAGAGATTTTCAATCCTGTCCAATAAGGATTTCTGTAGTTCAAGGATTTGCTTTTGAAAACTTCTAAATGTTCTTATCATAATTTTTTTGAGATCTGCTTCTTGCATTTCTTCTATCTCATTATCTTCATAAGCTTGGCTTGGGGTGTTTTGTTCATTTGGAGGCATCATAATGTCATCGTTGATCTTGTTCCCTCCATTTCTGTGTTTATTGCTTGGCATGGTTAATTCTGTTTCCCTCACTGTGAGTTTTTTTTTTTTTTTTTTTTTATTATACTGTGTCCGTGTTAACTGGACTGCCTGCTGTTGGAGGAGCCTTGGAGGCTTGAGATGGGTGTGGCCTGAGAGCTCTGCTTGGTTCTTCAGGGTTACAGGTGTGCAAAGGTGACACCCTCAGGTTATGCGTGGTAAATCTCTATTTATTTATTTATTCATTTATTTATTTTATTTTATTTTATTTTATTTTATTTTATTTTTTGTTCAGGAGGTAAGTAGTACTGCAAGGCTGAGCAGAATGGATGGTATTTAGCTTCAGCTGGCTTCTACCCAAAGAGTCTGTGCAGGCTGGGGTTTCTCCTGCGGACTCCCACTGGGTTGCCTAGGCTACTGGATTGTAGCCTTAAGTTTCCCCTTTAATTATGTATATCCCAGCTCTTTGTCTCTTGCTTGCCTTTGCAAGGTTGGTGGAGAGTGGAACTTGTCTGTACCAGTATGCCCCCACCTTTTAATTAATTAATTAATTTATTTATTTATTTTTCCTTCTCTCCTGTAGTCTGTTGGACTTTCCCGCTTCAAAACCCGCGTCCCTCTAAAATTCTGTCCGCCATTTCCCCGCCAATGTCTCCGGTTGCTGAGCTCACCTCCGCTTCCAGCGCTGATGTGTGGACTCGGAGCCCTGGGCGTCCCTCCTCTCCCCGCTGGTGTCTTTGTCACATAGACTCCCCTTCCCGCACTGGCGCTCAGACTCTGCGGCTCCGATTTTTTTGTTTTTAAAGGTAGAGTTACAGAGAGGCAGAGAGAGAGGTCTTCCACCAGCTGGATCACTCCCCAGATGGCTACAACAGCAGGAGCTGTGCCAATCCGAAGCCAGGAGCCAGGAGCCAGGAGCCAGGAGCCAGGAGCTTCTTCTAGGTCTCCCATGTGGGTGCCACCTTTCTAAAATTAAGATTTATTTATTTAATTATTTGAAAGTCAGAGTTACACAGAGAGAGGGAGGGAGGGACAAGAGAGTAAGAGAGAGAAAGAGATTGATTTTCTACCTGCTGGTTCACTGCCCAGATGGTCACATTGGCCGGGACTGGGCCAGGCCAAAGCCAGGAGCCAGGAGTCCTCTGGATCTCCCACCAGGGTGGCAGGGGCCCCATCGCGTCTGCTGCTGTTTTCCCCATTAGCAGAGAACTGCATTGAAAGTGGTTCAGATGGGTCTTGAACAGGCGCCCATGTGGGTTACTGGCATTGAAGGTGGATGCTTTACCTACTGCAGCACAATGCTGGCCCCTTAAGTATCTTCTATACCCGGAGTTTCAGAATGTCATGGCTACCAGTCTAGAAACCTTTTCCTAGCATTCATGCAATGAGGGATAAACACATGCATATGAATCCATTTATTCATCATCCCAGATCTGCTTCCTGGCCTGGCTTACCACCTCTGGCTGTCCCAGCAGCAACTTGCAAGTGTCCCCACTGTGTTCACAGAGTCAGATGACTGCTACCTGCTGCCAGCTCTGCTACAAGCATAGAGGACTCTTACCGTGACACTTCTGGGCTTTCAGTTACCCATGAGCCCAAAGTGATGGGGCTTCATCTCAATGCAAGTGCTAGGGTGCTCTTCTCCTGCAAGGCACCCTGGGTGCCACTGAATGACTTAATCTACAAGATCAACTCTGACTCCAAGCATATGCAAGTGGGAAAGTTGGGGGATGCTGACGAAGATGTCTGAAGCTCTTGAGGCAAACCTTAACCAGTAGAAACTAAAGATTATACAAAACCAATTTTTTTTTTTTGTCTCCTCTAAGGTTTTTGTACATACCGGCTTCATAAACCCCCCTGCAGATCTCCAGTGAGACCGTAATGATAAGCCTGCCTTGCTTCCTCAGCCTGCATGGTGATTCACTTTTTCCTAGGTCATTGTTCTTCCTACCCTTCTCACTTTTCTTTTCCTGCACCCTACTTTGTTTCTGGAGATGCACTCCCTATAAAATGTTATCACATAAATATTTCCTTAGCCTCTTCTTTCTAAGAAATATAAATTAAACCAAGGAGATGGAAGGCAGAATGAAATCAAATAACATATGAATCACACTGGGGGAATAGCTATGAACCTAGCAGGTTTAATAAACAGGCATTATGAAAAATTGGTGAGTTTTAAGCAGAAAAAATAGTTCTGATAATTTTTGCAAAAATTTTATTAATATTAAGAGAGCACATTTCATGTATTTCATAGATACAATTCTAAGAAGATAACCATACTTCCCTCACCCCATCCTCTCTCCTCATTTTTATTTTTTTCTTTCTTTAAGCTTTTGCAATCACATAATTTCAATTTACTTTATACTCACAGGCCTAATGCACCACTAACCATATGTTCAACTAGTAAAAATAGAGAGACCACTGTTCCACAGGGCTAAAATCCCACAAGGATTAAAATCCATAATCAAATCAGAAATGTCAGTTTAATTCTTGTAAATTGTTTTTGCATTCTCTATAAACTACCATCCATGAGAGAAAACATTTATTTTTCTTTTGGGGATTGACTTATTTCATTAAATATAATGGACTCCAGTTGCATCCATTTTGTTAAAAAAGCCATGATTTCATTCTTTTTTATGGCTGGGTCATATTCTGTTATGTACATACACCACATTTTAAACAGATAAAATAGATTAGGTAATTTTAAGAATGTTTCTCTTATTGGTAGCAGTTGGGCAAGGATGTTACTTAACAAGGATGTTAAGTAATAGACAGACTTTGCCATCAAAGACTTCCAAATGTGCATTTCCATATAAAAATTAACTTTCCTGTTGATAATTGGTGTGGTAATAGATTTCTAAATTTTTCAAAAATCAATCTCAAATATAGATTAATTAACTCATTCATCAAATGTTTAACAAGAACCTGGTGCACATCTACTACTAACGTGTCTTCTGGGTATCAGTGAACAGGAGGAATAAATCTTTATTTTCATGCAGTAACATTCTAACAAGAGGGAAAAGGACATACAGAATATGACACATGGTGATAAGTGCTAAGAATCATGTCGGTGATGGCTTTCACAACAAACAAAACAGGCTGGCAAGGCATTATTGGCAAGGTCAAGTTTCCATGGGAACTTCTATCAGTTGCCTAAAGGATGTGTCCTCAGTGGAGAAAACGATGCAGGCCACTGGAGAGGGCACTCCATTCACTATCACGCATGCTGTGCTGGAGACCCCTGAAAGGAACTAGCTGGACTCATACAAGGAACACAGTTGTGTACATTGCTATTACCCATATTTAATTATTAGACTCATATTTAGTTATTGGTGGCAGTTGGATGAATGAAGACACAAAATGAAACATTTATTGAGTGCTTATGGGGTAGCTCAGCTCCTCTGTTTATCACTCTACAGGCATTTGTGTCATTCAACCTTCACTGGAACCCATGTTGTAGGTGCTCTTATTTTTAATGTTTTGTCAATGAGAAACCAAGTTTCAAACCCTTCAGGAACTAAATGAGAGCCATAAAGATAAACTTTGCTAAGCAAAATGAAATAAAACATATTTTGGAGCCAAGAACGCCTGAGTACAGAAAAGATGATCAATAATTTTCTTATAAAATTCTTTACATTTGAAAAACCTCTGCTAAAAAGCCCTGCTTAAGTTTTACAGGAAACAAAATGGTGAGAAATTAAATAATTGCCTTAATTTTATTCTGAGAATTTGTTAAGGCATAGGTAAAAAGAAAGCAAATAATTGATGCATAAGATTCAAAACAATAAACCTTAAGTGATTTCCTGGTGAGTTTTGGAATTACTGCATTTGGGCTTCTAAATCCTGATTCCCTCCTATAGTTCTGTAGCCTTTCAGGTTTCTGCTTTAGTAAAAATATCAAGATGAAAGCTATCTGGAGCTTTGAAAACTAGATCATATAATAAAACAATATTTTATTAAATAAACATCATAAAATGACACATAGTTTTATTTATTTTAATCAATTATAGAATATTAATTTAACCACAAAATAAGAATTTTAGAGCTTCATTAAGGTATTTTGAAAGAGTCACAGAGAGAAAGGAGAGACAGAGATGTTCCATCTGCTGGTTCATTCCCCCTATGGCTGCAATGGACAGAGCTAGGGCAGTTCAAAGCCAGAAGCCAGGAGCTTCATCCATGTGGATGGCAGGTGCCCAAACAACTGGGCCATCTTCCCCTGCTTTTCCCAAGCAATTAACAGGGAGCTGGATTGGAAGTATAGCAGCCAGGACTTGAACCAGTGCCCATATGGGATGCCAGCATCACAGGTGACTTTTTTACCTGCCACACCACAAGGCCGACCACATACAGGTTAACTTTCAGAATCTATAAAGAGTTCAAGAAATTCATCTACAACAAAACAAACTATCCAGTTAAGAAACCAGCAAAGGATTTGAACAGGCATTTTTTCAAGGGAGTAAATTCAAGTGGCCAACAGGCACTTGTGAAAATGCTTAGGATCACCAGCCATCAGGGAAATGCAAATGAAAACCATAATGAGGTTTCACTTTACTTCAATTAGAATGGCCTACAGGCCGGCGCCACGACTCAATAGGCTAATCCTCCGCCTGCGGCGCTGGCACCCGGGTTCTAGTCCCAGTTGGGTTGCTGGCTTTTGCCCCGGCTGCTCCTCTTCCAGTCCAGCTCTCTGCTGTGGTACAGGAGTGCAGTGGAGGATGGCCGAAATGGTTGGGCCCTGCACCCACATGGGAGACCAGGAGGAAGCACCTGGTTCCTGGCTTTGGATCAGCGCAGTGCACCGGCCGCAGTGTGCCGGCCACAATGGCCATTGAGGGGTGAACCAACGGAAAAGGAAGACCTTTCTCTCTCTCTCTCTCACTATCCACTCTGCCTATCAAAAAAAAAAAAAAAATGAATGGCCTACATACAGAAATCAACAAATGACAAATGCTGGCAAGGATGTGGGGAAAGAGGTATTCTGATACAATGTTGGTGGGAATGCAAGCTGGTGCAACCACTGTAGAAGACAGTATGTAGATACCTTAGAAATCTGAATATAGACCTACCATATAATCCAGCCAAAGCACTCCTGGGAATTTACCCAAACCAAAAGAAATCCGCACATGAGAGTTACCGTACCCCACATGTTCATTGCAGCACAATTCACAATAGCCAAGAGATGAAATTAACCCAGATGTCCATCAACAGATGACTGGATAAATAAATTATGGGTATGTATAGACTATGGGGTACTACTCAGTTGGAGGGTGAACCAACGGCAAAAGAAGACCTTTCTCTCTGTCTCTCTCACTGTCCACTCTGCCTGTCAAAAAAAAAAAAAAAAAAAAAATGAAATCCTGAAATCCTGTCTTGCAACAAGATGGCTGCAGCTGGAAACCATTATGCTGACTGAAATAATCTGGTCCCCAAAAGACGGATATCGTATGTTTTCAATGATCAGATATAATGAATAGAGCACCTGAAATATACTGCACTGAAGTGAAATAGACATTTTGACAACTGACGATTGTTTGTAGCCCTTGTTTCTTTCATTGAGGAACACTTTTTTTGTTTTGCTTCATCTTGTTTCTCTACACATTACTTGTTGAACTCTCACTTAGGGTATAGTTAACTAAACGAGCATCAAGTGTACTAAAAAAAAAGATCATTGTGGAAATTGAGAATGGGAATATGAGGGGGAAAGGGAGGAAGGGTTGGACATGATTGGGAGGGAGGGTGGGGGAAAGTGCCACTATGTTCCTGTATGAAGGAAATATATGGAACTTGTACAACTTGAATAAAATATATATATAAATAAAGATAAATTTTGACAACAAATTATTTTATATATTTAGAGATTGTTTTAAAAAAACTTAATTTTCTTTAAAAAATTAATTCAATTTTTGAAAGGAAAAGAAAGAAGGAGAGAGAGAGAGAAAGAGAGATGATAGGAAGGAGGGAAGGCAGGAAGGCAAAAAAAGGAAGGAAGAAAGGAAGGAAGCAAGGAAGGCAGGCAGGTGAACAGGAAATCTATTCTCTGCTGTTTTCATTCCTGAATGCCCACAACAGCCAAGGCTGGTCCAGTACTTCGGCTATCACCTGCTAGATTCCAATGAGCACATTAGCCAAATGCTGGAATTGGAAATGAATCTGAGACTTGAACTCGGGCACCTGGATATGCGAAATGGATACCCTACAAAGTTCTTAACTATTGTGCCAAATGCCAACCTTCAAAAATTAAATAGAAAAGAAAAGAAAAAGGTTTGCAGCTCAACTATTCATCAGAATAGTATCTGAGTCAGTTATGAACATTTCGGTGAATCTTGAGTGTACCTCATTTCTTGCATTCACATAAAAATATGGGCAATGAGTATGCACTTAAATTTTCAGAAAAATATGATAGAATGTAATATTTGAAAAAAAATACTTACCTTTGTCAATTGTTAAACCTAACATGGGGCTGGTGCCATGGCTCATTTGGTTAATCCTCAGTCTGCAGCGCCGGCATCCCATATGGGTTCTAGTCCTGGTTGCTCCTCTTCCAGTCCAGCTCTCTGCTGTGGCCCAGGAAGGCAGTGGAGGATGGCCCAAGTGCTTGGGCCCTGTATCCACATGCAAAATCAGGAGGGGGTGCCTGGCTCCTGGCTTCGGATGACCATAGCAGCCATTTGGGGAGTGAACCAGCGGAAGGAGGATCTTTCTCTATGTCTCTCTCTCTGTCTATAACTCTACCTGTCAAATTAAAAAAAAAAAAAAAAAAAAAAAAAGCTAATAGAGGCAGTTATATCATGATTAACCTTTGTGTAGAGTTTTTTTTAGTTAAGAAGTCAACTGTGTTTTTCATTAGTACATTCTAATTCAAATGATATTTGAATTGAAAACACTGATAAAAATGTCATGAATAGTACAGAAAAGAAAGACTCTTTCTCTAATATTCTCTAAACAGTGTTTCCTCCAGCCAAAAGGATCTGAAAATTTTTATTTCAATTTTGATTCTCCTCACTCCTCCTTACATGGAAAAGCACAGTAAAGAGAATTCCCAATGACACATCTTTAAATATAAAGTCGCACAAATTCTGTTCTGTCATTAGGTCACAAAAATGTGCATCTTTTATTTCCCAGGATCTACAGCAAGGCTGGGAATATTTTTTCCTAAAAATTTCTGCTTGCTCCTAAAAATTTAAATGAAATCTTTCTAATATCCTAAGGAATTTTACTTACTCTAAAAGTGAAGATTCCAAATATCTAAATTAAAAGTCCTCATTCAAACAAGCTTTCAAATGATTCCAGCTGAAATTTAAAATAAAAACAAAAACTCTGTCCCTGCAGTAGAGTTATAGTCCCATTATTTGAAGGAAAGATTTTTCAGCAATCAAAATAGATTTTAACAGGTTTGTTTATTTATTTATTTGCCTATCTATCTATTTATCTCTCTACTTATCTAAAAGGTTGGGGTGGGGTCGGGTGGTGGAGACAATAGATCTATCTGCTTCTTTATTCTCCAAATGGCTGCACCAGTCATACCCGGCCAATCCAAAGCCAGGAACTACGTCTTCATTTCCCACATGGGTGGCAGAAACCCAAGAGCTTGGGTTATCTTCCACTACTTTTTCAAATGTATCAGCAGGGAGCCAAATCTGAAGCAAAGTATGACTCAAATCAGCACTTCGATATGCAATGCTAGCATTGCAAGCAGCAGTTTAACCTGCTGTACCATGATGCTGCTAATCCTAGCACCCAAAATAGTTGTTACTTACAAGGGTTGTATTTGGCATTTTATTTTAAAACAAAAGCTTGGAATGCACACAGAATTTCCCATAAAAATGAGTTCACCTTCAGTTTTCATTACAAAGCCTTTGTGTAATGAGGCAACCATTTTTTTCCCATTTATTTATTTGACAGATAGAGTTAGACAGTGAGAGAGACAGAGAGAAAGGTCCTCCTTCTGCTGGTTCACCCCTCAAATGGCCTCCATGGCCAGAGCTACGCTGATCCGAAGCCAGGAGCCAGGTGCTTCTTCCTGGTCTCTGACTTGGGTGCAGGCGCCCAAGGACTTGGGCCATCCTCCACTGCCCTCCTGGACCACAACAAAGAGCTGGACTGGAAGAGGAGCAACCAGGACTAGAACCCGGCGCCCATATGGGATGCCAGCACCGCAGGCGCAGGCGGAGGATTAAGCAAGGGAGCCAGGACGCCAGCCCGGAGGCAACCATTTGACAGATATTCGCCATTGTTCGTTAATGGTTGAATAATTACAAGTTGCTAGAGGCTTTAAGGGATTAAAAATTCATGTTTAAGAGATAAACTTAGGTCAAACACATAAATTTAGATTATGTTTGCAAATGTTTGGGACCAGTGTTGTGACATAGTGGGTAGAGCCACTGACTGTAGTACAGGCATCCAACATGGGTGTTGGTTCAAGTTCCGGCTGCTCCACTTCTGGTCTTGCTCTCTGCTGTGGGTTGGGAAAGCAGTAGAAGATGGCCCAAGTCCTTAGGCCCCTGCACCTGCATGGAAGACCCAGAGGAAGCTCCTGGCTCCAGGCTTCAGATTGGCACAGCCCCAGCCATTGCGGTCAGCTGGGGAGTGAGCCAGCATATGGAAGATCTCTCTTTCTCCTTCCTTTCTTTCTTTCTTTCTTTCTTTCTTTCTTTCTTTCTTTCTTTCTTTCTTCTCTCTCTCTCTCTCTCTCTCTCTCTCTCTCTCTCTCTTTCTCTTTCTCTCTTTCTGCCTCTCTGTAACTATGCCTTTCAAATTGATGGATAAATATTTGTTTTTTAAAAAAAGAAAAGAAATGTTTACAGAAAGATGGTGTAAATACAAATTTTTGTTGTCTAGAGAAATCAGAATATTTTCCAAAAGGTGTCAGATAACTAAAAAACCTTCACCTAGTCAAGGCTCTTTTCTACAGACTATTGAGTGACATTTGCTAATTTATCTAATTTATATGAAAGTTGGTGATATGACTTTGGGTTTTCAGTGTCCCATTAATTACAAAAAGATTAACTATAGTTAGCATTAGCTTATGATCAAAGTTTCTTTGCATTGGTACAAGTGCATTAATTTTTTGAATGTCCACTTAAGATATTAGTAGTCTCATGTGGCAGACTAGAATTTCCTATCTCAATTCAATCTGATGATATACACCAACTCAGTGAACATACAGTATTTCGTTAAGTTTTAAAAATTACTCTAGGACTGTGGTGGTTTCACAGTAAAGAAAATGATAAAAATGCAGTGATATGTGAGATAATGTGATTTAAAATTTAGACCTTTGTGATATAGAGACGAACAAATTGTCAGTGAGCTTCAAGTGTATTTCCTTCCCCTGGAATTATGGATGATTTACAATTCATAAAAATTGTTTTAAGGGAGAATAAGAATGCCTACGATGTGATCTCCATGCCTCTCTGGGATAGTTATAAGAGTACTATACATTTTATTTACTGGGGTTGTACAGCAAGAGGGTACTTAGAAATCTCATCTCTCCTTGAAACTGAAGGAATAGTGTAAGTGCATAAAACAATATTTACTACAGTGCCGGGAGGTATATAAATATTACTGCTAGGATGGCTGATTATGTTGTCTCACTGCACTTTCTGTGACTTTATATATTTGTGTGTGATGCTGTTTTTTCCTTGCTTTATTTTGGCTTTTGCTTACCAAGTTATGATTGTTGTGAACTCAAGGTCACCTTGGTGAGTTAATGTGATTACATCCATGTTCAAGTCACTCCCAGAAAATAACTTCAGGTTTGGAGAGACTCAATCCAACTTTGGAGAATCCAAAGTGTAGGGTGAAGTTTTGAACTTATGAAAAGTAATGAGCAATGGGATATGGCTTTGAGAAAAAATGAACCAGAAAGATTTTCCATTTTCAAGTTCCCCTCACGCTGTCCTATTACACCAGTTTGAAATGACACTATTATAGAACTCATTCCCCATGAATGAAAGAATTATCCCCTATTAAAATGTAAATGCCCCGGAAAAGACAGAACAAGAATCAATCAATCATTTATACCTTAATGAGAAGAAGTCACTCAAACCTCTGAACATTAGAGTTATTTGAAATTCAGCATTGATGGGAATGGAGGTGAGACCGGAGTACTGTAGGAACCAGTGGTAGGGTGAGAAAAACTGAAAGGCAAATTAGAAAGTTTTGAGAATAAACTTGGCACTATTTACAATATTCCAAAGATGATGAATCATGGATGATAATACCCAAGGTAGAAGTTTTGAGCTCAGGAAAATACTCTGTGGTTGTAAAGTCTTCCTGTGGTGCACTTGCATTTGAGGCTAAGGCAAGACTCCTGTCTGTCTTCATTCTTGCCTGAAGGACTCACATTCGTGCTGAAGAGTGTTGATATACCTGCAGTGTATATCCTGATGGCTTCAAGAAAATCAATGCAAATATCATCGTTCTGATGTTATCAGAGCAATTCAGGAGAAAAGAAAACAGACTCACTTTTTAGAAGTTCCAGCACATAATCTAGAAACATTCTTTACATCACATACAATGTCAATGTTTTATCCATGCTTTATTAAAATATAACTTTGAGGGAGAAGGTCTATTCTTTAAGGTGATTCAACTTCTGATTCTGCACTTATGCTCTTTCTTGTATAAATTGAACAAAATAATGTACTTCACATAGTACTTAGTCTGTTTCACCTATCTTATCATTGTCATCTTTGCCATTATTAAATTTGTGTTTAAGTGTGTGTGTGTGTACAGAGTTATACGGAACAGAGTCACTCGAGAGCAAATAAGTTGTTCTTTTTTGAAGATTTATTTATTTATTTGAAAAGCAGAATAACAGAAGGGGGGAGAGAGAGAGAGAGGGAGAGAGAGAGAGAGAGATTCATCTTCTATTTACTGGTTCACTGCCCAGATGGCTGACAGATCTTGACTGGCCTTTGTGAAGAATCATCTGTTTTCCACAGTGAATGCTTGTCTTCTCATATGATCTTAAAGGTGGATCATGATTATGCCTTGGCAATTAAATATATGTGTGTATGTAATGTTACATACAAAATATGGTATATACCAGTGTACTTGAAAAAAATTCATGGAAAATAGAATTAAAAGATGATGTGCATATTCCCTGAACATTATAGACTCTTTTAATTTGTTTTTTTTTGTTTTTTGGTTTTTTTTTTTTTTTATTATTTTTTTGACAGGCAGAGTGGACAGTGAGAGAGAGAGACAGAGAGAAAGGTCTTCCTTTGCCGTTGGTTCACCCTCCAATGGCCGCCGCGGCCAGTGCGCTGCGGCCGGCGCACCGCGCTGATCCGATGGCAGGAGCCAGGAGCCAGGTGCTTTTCCTGGTCTCCCATGGGGTGCAGGGCCCAAGCACCTGGGCCATCCTCCACTGCACTCCCTGGCCACAGCAGAGGGCTGGCCTGGAAGAGGGGCAACCGGGACAGAATCTGGCGCCCCAACCGGGACTAGAACCCGGGGTGCCAGCGCCGCTAGGCGGAGGATTAGCCTAGTGAGCCGCGGCGCCGGCCCTGTAGACTCTTTTATGATAACAAATTTGTATATGATTTTTACATAGACATATATAAGTGGCATATTTATACCAGTCCTAAAATTATGTATTTGTATAAAAATGAATATATATATATAATGTGAGAATATTTCAATTTATTTTTGAGATATCTATCTGAAGTGAGGCATCAATAACATGAATTTGATGTCATGGCATAATAAAATACACCCAATAATTTAATTGAAGGAAATTTGGTTTTATTGGTTGGGTTTTTTTCCCTATGAAATAATCTAAAATTTTAGCTAGTATCACTATCATGATGACAATATATAATATCTTCCTTGTATACCTGAATATCTAGATCTAAGATTATAGTTCTGTCTTGCTGTATCCTCTAAAGGCTATTTCTATTGAAATTCTCAGACTATATGTGGTCATGTGTTTCTTTAACTAACAATAGTTTCATAGATTTTAAAAATATGTGTTATTTTATTTTAATTATTTGAAAGTGAGAGAGAAAAATCTTCCATCTGCTGGCTCACTCTCCAAATGCCTACAAAACATGCTGGGCCAGACCAAAGCCAGAGCCAGGAATTTAATCCAGGTCTTCCAAGTGGGTGCCAGGGCCTACCTTACTTGAGCCTTCACTTGCTGTCCCCCCAGTACACAACAGCAGAAAGCTGAAACCCAAAGCAGAGCTGGGTGTCAAATAAGGCAATCTGATAGTATATGCCAATCAACAAGCTAGACACAGTGCCCAATGTCTACCCCACAGACAGCTTGTGTTATAATATTATTATGTTATATTTGTTGAAATGTTAGTTATCATAAATCTTTTACCTTTTTTATTTGATTTCATGTATTATTTTAATTCATCATGTATATATACTTATCTCAGTTAGAAAAGTGCTTGTGGATAAATTAATTATTGTGTAGGAAAGCTTACAATCTTCATGCTATATTTTTCAGTAAGCATTTAGAGTATAAAAAGCTAGTATTGATTAGATATACAAATCAGATGAGATTTAAATTAAAAATGTAAAGAACATAATATTCTATAGATTCATATTCTGCTTCTGTTTTTATTTTTATTGTCTATTTTACAGTTCTTTACTCAAAAATAATGTGATGAATTTATATTTTATTAAAGTTGACACTTTTAACTGTAAATGTAAAGAATTTTTCTATAAAAATTTCTCATTGATCTAATTTTGTACTTTTTCTCTAGTAAAAATTATAGCTTTATTACAGAAATCAAAAAATTAAAAGAAAACCTGTAGAGACAAATTGTAACTCTCCAAATTTTACAAATTTTTTTCTTTTCGACAGTCAGCATCAAAACTGGGTAGTAAATTGCTTTTGAATGCTTCTGAACCAGATGTCAGCCATCTTGCTTATCAGTGAACAAGCCACATTTGAACTAAACAGCTCTGTATCGCACTGAGGGATGTGGTTGCTGATTGAACACAGGTGTAATGGTTGATATACTGTCACACAGTCTGACGTTAACCTAAGATCTTTGTTGAAATAGTTATTACTGATGGCATGAAATGTAATTGCTAATTTTCTGCCTGAGTGGTTACATATTTTCTCTAAATCTTGAGAGTTATTCATCCTTTTTCCACTGCCCATTCCTCAGAGTCTAAGGCAGATGTGTCAGTGGTCCATGGACCAGTAATTGAACCTGTCACTTGCAATCTACTGCCTTCATTCTTCAGAGATGTGACTACTGCTTTATTCACTCTCTTGCTTATTTTTCTCTAGGTATCAAATGTCTTACTTGAACCTGAGCTAACCAGTATTCATTGTTTACCTTTAAGGGACTCTTTGGTCACAGAGCAAAGAATTGGGGATGATTCAACTTTGATTATTTTTAGTATTTCTCATGGATTCTGGTTTTTGAATGAATTGGCTCCTTATGAGCCTAATTATAATAAATCAATCCATTGTATTGTGAGTGCAATGTGGAGACTTAGTGGAGAAAACAATGTGAGATTCTAATAGATTTGCTAAACCTTCTTAGAATGATCTACCATAACTCTTACTGCTGGTAGAGCTTTCCAGAGTTTAACCAGGTGGCACTGAGTGTATCTAATAATCAACCAGTACGTAAACAGTTTTGATGATTATCTGCAATAAACTCAGTTCTGAGAATTTGCCTCCATTCTATTTTAATCTGTATTGAAACAATTTAATATAATAAAGTCATGACATTAAGTAAAAAAGGGGGAAATAACATATACCAAACTTAAAAATTTTCTCATAAAATTCTTATATATTTTGTCAAAATCCATTCAGAGTTAACTGAGGCTCAAAAGAGATCCATACTTCAATATACTGTTGTTTTATTTGGAGGACATGAGAAAAGTTTAGGAGTGTGCAAGCATTGGATGAGGTTTAAGATACTGGAACTCTATAACTTGTCTCCATAAGCAAAAAGACAGTGATAAAATAATCTTTAAGCTTGGTGGAAAATTTTAAAGTTTAAAATTCTGTCTCCATTCTGTGCCATGGGACAGATATTCTGGATATCAAGATCTTTATTTTTAAAGGATGTATTTATTTAAAGGGAGTATTCCTGTCTTAGGAGTTGTTGTCAGTCTTACTGATGTGTAAAGAAATGAGCTTGGGCAAAAGCTGTCATGTCACAGAGACTTGGTACATGGTTATTTTTAACAAGACACCTGCTATGATCCAGAAGTTCTAGTTAAGGAGACAATTTGCTGATGGAAGAATCAGCTATCAGTACAGGATCTGGAGAGCATGTTTTCAATTCTGAATGAAAGAACAGAAACAGATTTGTGAAGGCTAATTCCAATTGAGGAAAGAAATAGCCAGGTGTATTTCCTCTGGTTGCAACTGCCTGGGCTCATTAGTAGTGGAAGGAGGTACTGTGCAAGTATATAAGAGCTACACCTAAATGCAACAAGTGCTTTACACACAGACTACATTATAAACTAGAGTTATTATTCAGTGCCACTGATACAGTCTATAGGTGCTCCTGGAAAGGAAAACATGGTAAAGAAAAATAACATCATCTAACTCTTCAGGGGCCCTGTGTGAGGGGGACATATGAGACAGGGAAATATATACAATGAAATTCAGATGTGTTGAGTTTGCTGAATGTATCTGGTTGAGTACTCTGCACAATTCTGGGCAAAACAGGCTCCTCTGAAGTCAGTTCTGCGATGGGTTTTTGGAGCATGTCTCATTAGCATAAATTTTCAGTTCCCTGACTGGTTGTCATTCTGTCTTCTTGATTGCTTGTTATCCCTGATTTGTTTGGTTTTGTTATTCTACCTCCCCCCAGATTGGTAACATCTGTACTCACTTCTCAGAAAGGGACCAATCAGAGAAAGCCACTTTGGGTATAAAAGAGCCAGCACTTGCAGGCTTCTTGGCCACTCCTCCTTGGGGTACCCCTCCTGCTGGTGTGGCAGGAGTTTTCTTGCTTTCAATAAATCTCCATTTGCTGACTGTTCCTGTCCACATGGAAATTCTTTGGTGTGAGACAAGAACTGAGATCCCCATCATTAATCCACAACACAGAGGAAGTGACATACTTTGCTGAATCCATTTTGGCGTTTCCATGTGACATATTTATAAGGTGAACTTTCTAAGTTTAAAATTGTTACTAATTTAAGTAAATTGAGTTTCTTACTATGTGATATATGAAGCATCTTTATTTTGCCTCAGATATTCAGCTCTGGGAAATAGAAGTAAGGGACATCAAAGGAGGAGTAAACTTCACAAAAGTATGGACATTGTGCATCTGTCTGAGGGCCAAGGTCTTGTTAAAACTGAGAATCAGTGGCAGAAATCATGGGCAAATGTACAAATAACAATGTTTTTTAATTTAACAGTGTTTTTAAATTCCCAATATTTCAAATACAAATATACAAATACAAATAACAGAGGAAATTAAAATGCTGGCGATGTCATATAATTTTTGTTTGCTTGTCTGTTTTTATGTTGTATTTTCAGTTTGAGGCCAAGGAGAGGTATTAGACAGGTCTTATGCCTAAGCATCTGATTAAATCAACACCCAATCATATCTCTTTCCCACTATCATATTCTAGGACTATGTCCCTTCTCCTATGGGTCAAGTAGCAGACAATTAGGACACAGTCTTGATGGACCAGATATTCAAATCAACCAATACACAGAGAGTTCACGAAAGGAAGCTAATTCCATTAATTTTCTGTGTGTAAACTGCAGTTCTACTGCTACAAATTGCCTGTACCTTGTCCGTAGTTATAATACCCTATGCAGTCTTGCCTGGCAATATTTTCTGTCTTGGAATTTCCAGGACTGTTTGTGTGTGTGTGTGTGTGTGTGTGTGTATGGCACTATGCATACACACATACTTTAGTATTTATATATTGTGTACAATATGCTCTTTTTGTTATATTAGACTGGAGATGAGTTTTGGAGTTTTGCCTTTCATGTATCCGAATATCATTGTTTTGTCCAACCATCGAAGATGCCCCAGTGTTTCCTCATGCTCTTCACAATACCTCTCTACATTTCCTAATCCTTACCACTGTTTCAAAGCAATTACTAATTTGCTTTCACTACTTTATATTTTCTATAATTTTCTGTAAATTGAATCATTCTATATGCATATTTTTATGCTTCACTTCTTTCACACCTTATTATTTTAAAATTTATCCATATTTTTGCATGTGTCAATAGTTCACATATTTGATCAGTAGTATTATATTATTTGATTATAGCAAATTTTTTGATGACTGAGTTATTTCTGGTTTGAGAATATTAAAAAAAGAACTGCAATGAACATTTGTATTGGATATAAAATTTCATTTGTTCCTTTTATTGAATAAAACCCTAAATGGAAAATAGTTGATCACACAGATCTTATGTTTTACTTTGTAAGAAACTACTGAATTGCTTTCTAAAATGGTTCTAACATTTTATAGTCCCACTACACTCCAATGAGAGGTCATTTTCCTCTACATCTTTGTCCGTATTTGATATTGTCAGGCTTTTAAATATTTTATAGGTATAGTTTTATACACCTATTTTATAGGAATAGTTTGATCTCATCATGGTTCTATTTATACTTTCCTAATAATGAATGATATTTAGCATCTTTTCATAGGCTTCTTTATGCTGCATAAATATTTTTGTTGAAACTACTAAATAATAAGTGCTAATAAGTTAATCAATTTAAATATATCTGTTTCTGTTTATTAAGTTGCTTACTTTCTTATATTGAATCTTGGGTGTTAAATATTCGAATACAAGTCCCTTACCAAGAATGAGATTTGCAAGTGTTTTGTCTTTTTGTTCTCTTAGCAGTGTTTTTTAATTCCCAATATTTCAAATTTTAGTGATCTAAAAGTACAATGATTCTTCTATTAGTCATATTCCAAATACAGCTCAAAGATGTACACTTATATGAATTCCTATTGTTGCCATTGTTGTCTTTTTTCATTTTTTCGCTCTGTAATTGCAACCTCTTAAATTTTCTCTTCCAAATTTCATGCCCTTCCATGTCGAGTTCCTTATGCAGTAACTTAGAAAGTATAATACTGATATTGATACTTTTCTGCTTAAAAATTTCCATACTTTCCTATTGGAATTGTAACACCAACCAGGATTTTTCTGAGGAATGCCCTTCACAGTCTTGCTTCTCTGTGAATCTCGCCTCACTGCCTCACTTTACTATGTTCTTTCTTGATCCCTATATTGCATCCATATCATCTTCCCTTGAATTCTTGTTACAAGGCAAGGCACTTTCCACATTAAGACTGTTTTGTTGCGCTTTTCTTTTCAATGGATTGTTTTTTTTTTTTTTTTTTTTTTTTTGACTACTTGATGTATCTACTATCTTTGGGACTGGAGTGAATACTTCCTGATACCCTGGCTTAAACTTAACTTTTGTGCTTCCTTATTCCTCTCTTCTTAAACTTGGGTCAGGAATAAAATAAAGTATAAACTAAAGTGTTATAAACAATTGTTTAAATCTGAACAAATGAATAAACGCATTATGACAATTCTATATTTCCTTAAGACTTTAATTACAAGTAATTTAATCATCTATTATCTATTTTCCATGATCCCTGCAGAGGACTAAAGCATCATTCTCACAACAATGGATACCTATCAAATAGCTGAGGCAGTGAGCAACATCATAGTTTAGACTAAAAGGGTTGATGGAAAGCTCATGCGTCAATGTACAGTATGCATCAGACTCTTATCAAATATCTTCACTGCAGACTTCTGAGAGCTGTCCCAGGAGTAGAAATTGACCTCATTCCAAGGTAAGCCTGCTGGCTGGTATTGCTGGAGTTAGCCCAAATATGAATCAATTAAAAGAGAACTCAGAAATGGTTGTTGAATTCTAACATCTAGTTCATTTTGCTTTATAAAAGAAATAGATAAATGTGGAGCTTGTAACCTTGTGCCTAAACTTTCTTATCATTTTCTGTCATTTCCCACCCTTGACTGCCCAGCTGAGAATTCCTATTATAAGCTCTGGAAAACAAAACAAAACATAACAGGTTTTTATATCTAAATGTCTCTCTTCTATATATTTTTTATGTTTTATTACATTCCTGATTTTTAAACAGATACACTATTGGCTGAATACAGTTTTTAAAAATGTCCTTTTGCTATATGATAGAGTACATTGGTCGTAATTTTTTTTCCAATTTTATAGTTTATTTATTATTAATTTTTATTTATTTCAAAGAGTGGGGAGAAAAAGAGAGAGAACAGAGAGAGAGAAAGAGAGAGAGAGAGAAGTCTTCCATCCACTGATTCACTCCCCAAATGGCTGCAATGGCAAGAGCTGGGCCAATCTGAAGCCAAGAGCCAGGAGCCTCTTCTGGGTCTGCCACATAGGCACAGGGGCTCAAGGACTTGGGCCATCTTCTGCTGCTTTCCCAGGCACATTGGCAGGGAGGTAGATCAGAAGTGGAACAACCAGGACCCTAACAGATGCCTATATGGCATTCTATCACTGCAGGCAGCGGCCTTACCCACTATGCCATAGCACCAGCCCCTGGATATCATTTCTTATTCTACATTTAATATTAGTGGGTTTTGTTTGTTTAACTATACATATTGTTATATAAAAAAAAACCTTAAGATAATTTCACAATGTAAATCCAAAACTCATCATTGCCTGTTTGTTTTTTCCTTATGATAGCTAAAATATTCTTAATTTGCTGTTGCTCTGACCACTATTATCCTTTTTTTGATTGTAACTTAAAAAATACACAAATCAGATATTGCGAAATGTTCAGGTGCTTTTTTCAATCCACAATTATATTAATTTATATCAAAGTTGTATATTCAAAATATTTACAATAGCATATACTATTTGAAATAATTCTAAACAATGTGTATATGTGGGAAGACAAATATTAATTTGCATAACCAAAAAACAAAATAATGATATGACAAATGAGCTTTTCCATATATTTCCAAAGTTTATGTAAATGCACAACCATTAGTTTTCTTTCTTTCTTGAATTACTAATAAAATAATTGAGAGGCTGGCACTGTGAAGCAACAGGTTAGGCCAATGCTTGGTACACTGGCATCCTATAGCAGAGTGTAGCGTCAAGTCCCAGCTGTTTTGCTTCTGATTCAGCTTCCTACTAATGTGTTTGGGAAAGCAGCAGATGACACCGCAAGTACTTGGGCCTCTGCCACTAATGTGCGAGTCTCAGATGGAGTTCCCAGCTCCCGGCTTTGTTCTGGCTATTGTGGCCATTTAGGGGATGGAACTAGTAGAGTGAGGATCATTCTCTCTCTCTCTCTCTCTTTCTTTCAAATAAATAAGATATTTGAAAGTGAATTGTATGATATGTGTTATTCTGTGATGATTTTTTCAACTCTTCAACATGAAGAACTTCTAAAGTTATTGCATAAATATCTAACTAATTTTCACATAGTTGAGGAACAATAATTTAGTCCATCATTCCCCTATTTACGGAATTTCACGATATTTTTAGTATTTCATTTTTGCATTTAACAATGCAATAACTTGATTTGTGAAGGAAATTGCCTAATTAAAATATTAAAATGTATTATATTTTTCTCATTATACCTTTGATATTGCCCTTAAATAGATTTTCTCAAGTTTAATAGAAAAACAGAAATAACTCTAATGTGAGTCATGTTTTGAAATAAATTGTAATTACTTGGAACTAAAATAACTCCACCAGGAAAACAATAGAATTTTAAAAGATTCTTCTCTTCTGCATGGATCTCACTGAGACAAAAAAGAAAGCTAAGGAGGAGCAAAAAGAATTTTTACTGTCACAGCATTAGAAATACAAAATAGCATATGAATTGTCTGACAGTTCCTCTCTGTTACTGATATGTATCCTGCGTGAAAAGTTTGCTTTATCCAAGACAGCTTTAACTGTGTCTACCAAATGAGATTAAATTCCTGCAGAATATCATTTTACAGCTGAATTGCTCATCTTATTAGAGACTGTTTCCTTATTATCAGTCATCAGAGCTTATTTTGGATTAGTTTTGGTTTAAGACTTTAGTTAATATTGTAATAATTCCATACAGGAAAAATCCTTTTAAGTAGATAGTAGGAGTGGTGAATTCTCCTTTTAGCTGATGAGGGAAATCAATGCTCAAGGAGATGCAATGAGTGTACACCTACCACGAGAAGTTACTCACCAAGCTCTGTGTCTAATCCAGGTCTGTGTTCCTAGCTTGCCTTCTTTCTACCCATGAGGGATCTTCAACACATTTATGGAAAGTATGTGTTGTGGAAAAATAATGCATGGGTTTAAAAAATGTAGCACCAAACTACACTTACCTTTTAATTCTATTTTCTCCACAAACTTTTAGAAGTGCCCACATATAGCTTGTTACCAGTATTCTTGACCAGATGGTAAACACTCACTTACATATTATTTTCTTTTGTAGGTGGCATGCATATATGCCAATTCATCTAAGAGACTAATGAACGTTTTTAATACCCTGAATGCCGAAATGCTCCTAATGAGGAGGGGAGAATATGCTATTGAAACCAGAGCTCATACAAGTCTGCTCCCCCCGAAAAATGTACACCAAATTATCCATTTGACTAAAAACAATGCTAACTTCAGGTTTTGGTACTTTCTCACTTCCCTGTAGTATTTACTCTCTAAATGTATTAAACTGTTTAGTGAAAGTGTGCAATAAGCTCTCCCATTCATATCCTTGATAATGATCTGCACTGCATTCAGCAGTGGCAGCCAGGTAGCTTGCTTTGTCCTCTGGCTTCCCATCATGTGTGGAGATGGCAGGAGACCGGAAAGCAATAGCTGTCTGGGCCCTTTTTTGGCCCCTTTAGCTTGCCACTTCCTGTTGGCAGGTAAGCACTCATTTCTCAACCCCCTCAGGCCTAGGGTTGGGAACGCCCTGCTACTGCTGACTCCATCCACTGTGAGCTATTCTTAATCCTGCCTACAACTTGAAATAGTGCCTCCACTATTTCAAGTGTCTGTCGATGTTCTTTGTCACTGTGTCACCTATTTTCTCCCAGACTATAACTGACATAAAATTTTTCAGTTGCTGGAGATGCAGTGATTCTTTGTTTTTATTTCAGGTGAGTGAAAAGTTAATTTCATGCTGCTCAATCACCAGAAAAAAGGGATTATAAATGTTGCATGTTTCTACAATTGACTAAAGCCTATTTAGCATCCTTCCTTTTGGTTGGACTTTTATTTTATATATAATTCCAGATAAGTGACAGTTGTGGATGACAGGAAAGTACAGTCTGAAAATTTCCATATTCTCAAATCTCCCAAATATATATGAAGTTAAAACTACAGCAAAGGATCATACAAAATCAAGAAACTAAGAATAGTGAACTGGGGCCGGCGCCATGGCTCGCTTGGTTAATCCTCTGCCTGCAGCGCAGGCATCCCATATGGATGCCAGGTTCTAGACCCGGTTGCTCCTCTTTGGGTCCAGCTCTGTACTGTGGCCCGGGAAGGCAGTGGAGGATGGCCCAGGTGCTTGGTCCCCTGCACCTGCATGGGTGACCGGGAGAAAGCACCTGACTCCTGGCTTCAGATGGGTGTAGCTCCAGCCATAGCGGCCATTTGGGGGGTGAACCAACAGAAGGAAGACCTTTCTCTCTGTCTCTCTCTCTCACTGTCTAACTTTGCCTGTCAAATTAAAAAAAAATAGTGAACTGAAAGAACTTAAACTCTCTGTAAATAAGACCTCCTGGAAATATTACAATGTGAAATCAACAGTGCTGTAAATGAAATTAAGGACAAGAAACCTAGCTTAAAAATAAATTTAAGCAAATAAGGAATGAAGAATAAAGGAACAAAGTATTCAAGAACCCCAGGTTAACATGGAACAGAGAGATGCAGCCACAAGCCAAGGAATCCTAACAGGCAGCAGAAGCTGCATCCAGCCAGGGCTGAATCCCACCATAAAGGTGAGGAAACATAGCTCTATGTGCATCTTGTTGCCAGCATCTGTGCGGATAAATCTAAATTCTATTGTATTTAAGGCACTGGGATTAGGAATTGTCTATGTCAAATTGACTTGGCTTTGAAACTCAGGTGATCAAACACGTTTATCCCGTGTCACTCTGCTGTTAATTTCTCAGCTAGGATGAATATTTAATCAGTAAATGCTGGGTAACACGGATTACCCTCCATAATCCTGCTGGGTTTGTTCCAATAGACTAAAGTCCCCAAGGATAGGGGAATTCCATCCCCAGACTGTCTCTGGACTGGAGCTGTGATAGGAGTTCTTCCCTGGGTGCCGCAGCTTGCATGCTGGTCTTGAAGCTTCTGGCTGTGATGGCCTCCACAATTACTGAAGGAATGTGCAAGGACATCTCAAAAAGCCTATGGGAAAGTGGAGTTTTTTTTAAAAAAATTTCCCTTTATTAATTTTTCAGGTTTTAAATTTTATTTATTTGCTTTAAAATGTGTTTTATTTGTTTTAACTGTATTTACAAATGTATTTTATAATCTTTAATCTTTTTTCTTTCTTTTTGTTTTTAATTCAGTTTTAATAGATCCAATGTGATTTGCAGATACAACTCTAAGGACATGATATTCCCTCCCTCCCTCCCTCCCTCCCTCCCTCCCTCCTTCCTCTTGTCTCTCTTCTACCCTCCTTCCTTCTCCCTTTCTTTCTGTTTTTGGTTTTTGAGATAATATATGTTAAATTTACATTATAGTAAAAAGGCTTAATACTTCACCAAACAAATTTAACCAGTAAAATGCAGAAAGACCCTTGTTAACTGGAATGCAGGCTATGGCTATAAAATAATTGAATAGAAAAATAACCATCTCACCTATATACAGTAAATTTTAAAGTAATTACAAATCATTAAAACCAGTAGTATAACATTCTTAACCATTGGTTTGTCAAAGGTATAAAACAAAGTTGTATAAAGCTACATTTGTAGTAATACTGATACACATAGGCATTTCTTTTGTGTTTGTTTTTTAAAAAAATTAGCTCCAATATAAAAAGGAGAACATGCAGAATTTGGCTTTCGTATCTGGCTTATTTTACTCAACATCATGTCAAAATGTCTTTACTTCCTAAAGCAAACTACAGTTTCACTGAAATCCCTATCAAAATACCAATGAACTAGAAAAAGCCATCCTAAAATTCATAAGGACTCACAAAAGACCCAAAATAGCCAAAATGATCCTGAACAAGAAAAACCAAGCTGGAGGCATCACAATACCTGACTTCAAAGCAAACTACAAAGCTGTACTAGTTAAAACAGCATGATATTGGTGTAAAAATCGACACATACATCAATGTAACCGAGAGCCCAGAAATTAATCCCAATACATAGAGTCAACTGATTTTTGACAAAAGTACTCAGACTGTAAAATGGTGTAAGGATAGTTTCTTCAACAAATGGTGCTGGCAAATCTGAAAAAAAATATATATATATATACACATACATACATATACACATATATATACACATACACATATATACACATATATATACACATACACATATATATACACACATACATATATACACATATATATATGTATGAATGGAATTAGATCCATACCTCTCACCATGTACAAAAGTAAACTCAAGAAGGATCAAAGACCTCTATCTAAGTTTTTAAAAAATTTCTAACAACTTCACTAGAGGTCATAGAGACAACTCTAACAATATAAGGATATTCCCTTCTCCCTCATCCCTCTACTTCTTTTCTTCTCACCTTCCCTACGTTTTCCTTTCTTTTTTTAGTTTTGGAGATAATATGTTCCTTATTTATAGTATAGCCAAAGGTTTAATTCTCATCGAATAAAAAGTTTAACAATTAAATGTCAAAAAGACCATAGTTTAGTGGTTTAGTGGAAATACAGTCAGGGGCTATAAGTAATAACTGAATACAAAAATGACACTTTTAATCACAGATCATTAAAACTATAACACTAGAAAATTCTCTTTTTAAAAAAAAATTATTTGAAAGGGAGAGAAAGAGAGAGAGAGAGAGAAAGAGAGAGAGACAGATTGAAGAGGGAGACATAGAGAGATCTTCCAACTGCTGGTTCGTTCCCCAAAGGGCCTCAATGGCTGACTGAAACTGGGCTGATCCAAAGCCTGGAGCTTCTTCCAGGTTTTCCATGTGGTTGCAGGGGCCCAAGAATTTGGGCCATCTTCTGTTGCTTTCCCAGGCACATCATGAGGGAGCTGAATTGGGAGTGGAGCGGCTGGTAATCAAAGCAGTACCCATATGGGATACTGGTGCAACAGGTGGTGGCTTTACCCGCTAAGCCACAGCACTGCCCCTAACTCTCAACCATTTTTTAACCATTGATTGGACAAAGGTATGAAACAAAGATTAAAAAAAAAAGCTATACTTACAGGAATACTGATACATACAGGCTTCTATTTATTTATTTTGCTTTTGAATTTGATTTTTTTGTTATTTTAATTTTATCACCTACATATAAGGGATAGCGTGCAGTATTTATCTTTATTTCAGTCAACATAATGTCCTCCAGTTGGATCCATTTTGATATAAATGGTAGAATGTCATTACTTTTTATATCTGAATAATATTCCATTGTGTGTGTGTGTGTACTTTTTTTATCCATTCATCAGAGGTAATTAAAAGATGAGTTTAATTTGGTGCAAAAACTTTTATAATCTAAGCATAATTTTCCAAATATGCATTTTCCATGAGCTTTGTAGATGCCTCATGATATATAAAAGAGTCCATGGAAAATGTGTATTACCTTTTAACTCCATATTCCATATGAATCTTTGGAAGCACCATTCTGTGTGTGTGTGTGTGTGTGTGTGTGTTTGTGTTCACATTGTATTGGTTCTGTCTCTGGAGGGCCCAAATACAATCACCAAGTGCATAATAAATTTATACAGCGGTCACCAGAAGCTAACATACCAGGCAATGCACAAATAATCAATTAAACATAACAATGTAAATAAGATTAAAGACTCAGAAATTTGGTAATTTTATAAAATAATACTTAATAGGTGTTAAAATGTTTAAAGATAATTTATTAATATTACACTGAATAAGTGTGTATGTGTCATTCTTGATATACAAAGTAGGAGCTACAAGGGGTTTTTTTTAAATGATTTTGTCTTTTTGTTCAATATTATTAACAACCAAAGAATCAGTAACTAAAACTTTACTGTAACACATCTAAATTATAGAGAGTTAAAAATAAATGTTATAAAGAAGCACGTCAAGTTATACATATACAAGCACATGTGTCTACTAAACAGAGCACAAAAAACAAGAAAAACATACCTTTATAAAAATACAGTCACATAAGTTCATTTGCATACAAGCAGGAACTGGTAAAAGCCACACAGAGAATTGCAAAAAATCAAATTAAAAAAAAAACACATAATATAGCAAAACTTAAGTAAAATAAATATTTCAGATTTTACAATAAATAATATGGATTATCTGTTAACATAATAATTTTAAAAAAGTTTTTTTGTAAATTTACAGTGTATAGAATTTTGTGGCTTAAATTTTTTATGGTAAATGTGGGCAACTTTCACTGTATTTAAGTTTTAGGTTTTCAGTTTTGGCCATGACAAAGAAAATGATTCTAAATTATTTCTGCCTGTGCAATAGCTATAAAAATGTACAAAATTATATAAGACAGCTCTTCTTTTGGCATTAGACAACAGATATATAAATATATAATATTATAGATATATATATTAGACAAAAGTTACAAACATAGCTGATCCCTAGATTACCATGTGGCTTTTTTGGTTGTTTTTTTGTCCTTATGTGCCATTCAGAATTGTGGCACCAAGAAATGAGCAAAATTGAGCAAGATGTTTCTTTGAACTCAGGAAACAGCATTAGACTTAGTCCTGCTAAAACAGCTAAGGCTGGTGGAAAACTGCTCAAAAGGAGAGTCCAGATGTCATATGTGAAGATTCCCCACAGTGTCTGGGCACAAAGCTGCACCGCACCTGTACCTGCTGGAGAACTCAAGGCCTAGAAGACCATAGCTGCGGAGGTGAGACCAGCACACCAGGACCATAGTCTGAGCAGCGCTGACTTCTCGGAGAGCATTGCAACTCCCAGGGATCATGGTTAACAGCCTCTAGTGTTAAGACTTTTGCTGTAATACTGATGACATAATTGAGACAGTCACAAGAACAAGAAAATCCCCTGCTTCCAGTGATTTACATCCTAGCTTTGTACATAATTTAATAGCTTTTAAAGGAAAACACCATAATGCAGACTTCCTTAATGTATCCTTGTAATGTCTAGTGCTATATGAAAACATGACAAGGGCATGGAAAGCAACAGGGAACTATATCTCTAATCAATAGAAATAAACATGGCATCACCAGGTCATGGGGATTAGCAAACAAAAGTCTTTTAAAAATCTATCACAAGTGTTGTAGCAGGTAAAGCTGTCACCTGCAGTGCCGGTATTCTATATGGGCGCTGGTAGAGTCCTGGCTGCTCCTCTTCTGATCCAGCTCTCTGCTATGGCCTGGAAAAGCAGTAGAAGATGGCCCGAGTCCTAGGGCCCCCGCACCCACGTGGGAGACCTGGAAGAAGCTCCTGGCTCCTGGCTCCTGGCTTCTGGCTCCTGGCTTCAGATTGGCGCAGCTGCAGCCTTTGTGGACATTTGGGGAATGAACCATCGGATGGAATACCTCTCTCTCTCTCTCTCTCTCTCTCTGTCTCTACCTCTGCCTTTCTGTAGCTCTGCCTTTCAAGTAAATAAATAAATTTTTAAAAAAAATCTATTGCAAGTATGTTCAAGGCCAAAAGGGAAAAATGCACATAATTAGTGAGTAGGTGAGAAATTTTGGCAAATTTTTTCAAGAAGATGATTTTTCTGCAACATAAAAAAATAAAATAAAATAATTGAACTGTTTTAATAACTTTTAAAGTGTATTGGAGATAGCAAAAGTGAATTTAAAGACAGATGAAGAATTATGCTATCTGAAGAGCAGCAACAAGACTGAGAAAGAAAACTAAAATAAATGGAGATTCAGTGACCTGTGGAAAACTATCAAGAGACATATCATGCATGGCAGCAGAATCACAGCATGGGAATGATGAGTGAACAAGACAGAAAAATACAAGAACAAATGGGAAATCTTTCCCGTACTTACAGAATAACATCAGGTTATGGATTCAAGCACCTTTGCAAAGTTTAGTAATGAGTAATGAAGAGAAAGCCCTATCATAATTTTTGGCTAATAACCAAACATAAACTTATTGTATTTCTGTCTACTAACAGCAAACAATTATAACTCAATAAAAATATATACATACTTTATAACATACTGAAATGTGATATTATAATGAAGAAATATCCCAAAATATGTGGAATTTCTCTACATGCAAAACAACAAAATGCACAAGGAAATTAAAGAAGCCTGAATAAAGATATAATCATGTGTGTGTATCAGACAAGTGACATTTTTTATTTTATAAATTCTCCCCAAGTTGATCTTAAGATTCAGTAGAGGGCCAGCGCCGCGGCTCACGAGGCTAATCCTCCGCCTTGCGGCACTGGCACACCGGGTTCTAGTCCTGGTCGGGGTATCAGATTCTGTCCCGGTTGGTTGCCCCTCTTCCAGTCCAGCTCTCTGCTGTGGCTCGGGAGTGCAGTGGAGGATGGCCCAAGTCCTTGGGCCCTGCACCTGCATGGGAGACCAGGAGAAGCACCTGGTTCCTGCCTTTGGATCAGCGTGGTGCGCAGGCCGCAGCGCGCCGACCCCGGCAGCCATTGGAGGGTGAACCAATGGCAAAAAGGAAGACCTTTCTCTCTGTCTCTCTCTCTCTCTCACTGTCCACTCTGCCTGTCCAAAAAAAAAAAAAAAAAAAAAAAAAGATTCAGTAGAATCAACACATAAAAAAAATCAAAGAATGTTTCAGTGGAATCATTGTTCAACTTTAAGACAACTTTTTAATAGTCAAACTTAAGTTTTTCCTAAAACTTATATGGAAAGACAAAAGACCAAAAGGAACAAAAACAAACAAAAAACAGGAAAAAAAAAAACAGATTCAGAAGATTTGAAAACTAAGAACAGTTTTGGAAGACTAAGATATTCAGAGTTCAAGGTTTTCTACAAAGTTTATCATATAGAGAATATCCATATGATCAACTGAACAATACCAATTTGTAATAACAGATCAAAACATATTTTAAATTAAATTATACTTAAAATACTTTGAGAAAGGCAGTATAACAATGCTGCTAGATTTTTCTAGAAATAGTAGTACAATAATAGCTTAAGGTATGAACAAAGATGAAGTTTAATACTTACCCAATTAGATAAATTTAATTCTAGGTGGATCATTGATCTACATATATGGTTAAAAATATAAAGTTCCAAACTATATAACATTTCAAACCAGTGCTTGAAATGATATTTCTCAGCCTTGAGTTTCTAAATACTTATTTGGACAACAGATAAAGTATCAAACATAAAAGAGTAAGTTGATAAATTAACCTATAGCAAATCAAAATTTCTGTTCATTATTAATGAGAAAAATTCTAGATTTAGATAGATTGGAAGAAAATTGTTACCTTGTTAGCATAGCTAAAATACATCATATAAAAATAACTTCTGTATATCACTTATAAATAGAAAATTCTACTACCCCAATACTTGGGGCCCTTGCCACCTATTTGGGAAACTGGGATGGAATTTCTGGCTTTTGACTTCAGCATGGGCTGTTGCAGCATTTAGGAGAGTGAATCAATGACTGGAAGAGCTCTCTCTGTCTCTCGGATTTTGTGCCTTTCAAATAAATAAATCTGTAAAAATATCATCAAACATTACTGAAAATTTGGAGAAAAATTATTTAACGTAAAATTGCACTGTATATTTTATATAAAATTATTATTTTATTATTTGGTTTAACATTTTATATGATGGAGCTGTATTAATGTAGAAATATCTAACCATATCATATGCATTGTTAGATATTTATATATCTTTTAAATAAATAAATCATGTAAGTAACCTATTATTTGATTGGTTCTTAAAAATTTCATATAAGAACTGACCAAAATAAAGTACAGAGAACTTTTATGAAATTAATTTTCCTAGACTGGCGCTGTGGCTCACTAGGCTAATCCTCCACCTGTGGCGCTGGCACCCTGAGTTCTAGTCCCAGTTGGGGCGTTGAGTTCTAGTCCTGGTTGCTCCTCTTCCAGTCTAGCTCTCTGCTGTGACTGGGGAGGGCAGTAGAAGATGGCCCAAGTGCTTGGGTCCCTGCACCTGAATAGGAGACTGGGAGGAAGCACCTGGCTCCTGGCTTTGGATTGGTGCAGCGCCAGCCGTAGCGGCCATTAGGGGAGTGAACCAACAGAAGGAAAACCTTTCTCTCTGTCTCTCTCTAACTGTCTGTAACTCTACCTGCCAAATAAAAAAAAAAGAAATTAATTTTCCTGGCTGAAGGTAAACTGATACAAATATGAAAAAAAAAGTCTTGTAGCATAGCTTTTCAAATGCATGAAAGTCCTATGAATCTTTTTCTGCCAAAATAATGAAATTTGTTTAAAAATATATTTTGCAAAATCAAAGAAGATCAAATGATCAAATCAAATTTTTGCCTAATTCAACTAGTAAAAGTGTATATGAAGCATAAATATCTTGGCAGAGGTTTTTAGAAAAATGTAGCAGCATTAGTTTTCCATTTCTTTTATTTGTTGTCTATGTGACAGAACAGCTAAATTAACTTCTCTGCATTAGAATGTATTCAGGCTGCACAGATGATGTAAAGATCGTAGTGATATACTCAAAGTATTTGACACATGGCAGGAGGTAAGCAATGGTAACTTAAGTTATGGAATTTAATGGAAAATCAAGAATGAATTAGTAGACTTCAAAGAAATTCAGAACATTGCCTATCTAATATCCTAATGTAAAAAAAAAAATCAGAGTTCACTTAAGCCTGTGTTTGAATATATCCATATCTAATTGTGGAAAAATGTCTTGAAACACTATTCCAGAAGTTCTCCCCTTGGGAGTGCATAAACTCAAATTAAATTCCAGAACTTAGTTTAGAATATATATCAGGTACCATTAGAAATAAAGTGTGTGTGTGTGTGTGTGTGTGTGTGTGTAAAATAGATTGATGGGATTTGATGTTTAAATATTATTTGTGGGGATTTTTATATCTATACTTAACAAAACATTCTATTTTAGCCAGTTCACATGCTCTTTCCAGACACTGGCCTCTGATTAGAACACTGTTCACTTCACATTTTCAAAATTAGAGTAGATTATAAGGGAAGGGGGAGCATTGGTTGGAATCTTTCTTATAGAATAAGAAGGGGGGAGGAATAAGCTTGGAATTTTTATTTGTGATTAAATTTAGTTAATTATAACTCTGTTGTCCACACAAAGTTAGATAAGCAAACAAGAATAACCTAAAGACCTTGATGATTCCAGGATAATGTATCAAGTTACAGAATCCTGAATTGTTTAGAAGAAAACACCTACACTTTGATTCTGAGGTATGGATTGACAGATCTGCTGATGTCAACAACTTATTTTAATATTAACACATTAAACTATTGAATTGTAACATTATTTATGAGGTTTTTATGTTGTTTTCAAAATGATCACTTTATAGGCATACAACCGAAGATGATGAAACACGATTCTTAAATTATTTCTAGGTAATTAATATCTTAACTCATAAATTAATCATAAAGTGGTGGAAATCATATATAACCTGATTTGATTACCACACGTTGTATACATGTATTGAAATATCACACTGTACTCTATAAATATGTATAATAAAGAGGCTTAAATATAAAGCATAACAAACACATTTACATAATAGTAAATGAATGTTATAAGTGGCAGCAATTGTCAAGTGATGCTACCTAAATTAAGAAATATGTTTTAATAACTAAAATGGCTAGTTCAATTGTATATTATTCATGGTTTTTATGGATTCAAATAGTAAATTATATGTACATTAAATGCAACACTCTTAAATTCTGTGTGTTTTTAAAGGTGCATAAACCCAGGTGACAAACACTCCAGGTACAACATAAAACCATTTCACCATTGAGAGTGCTTTATCTTGCTCTCTTCCATAAATGCCAAACTCAGAGACTCAGAGATCACATTTGCTGTACCTGTTCTAGAACTTAATTTAAATGAAAAAATAAAGTCCTATTGTGTTTATTTAATGCCACATAATGCTTTTGAGACTTAATCAAATAGTTGCATTCATCAGTAGTTCATTCTTTTATTATAGGACAACATTGCATTGAATGTGTGAACTTCAATTTGTTTATATATTTTCCTCTTGATGGAGATTATTTTTTAAAGATTTATTTATTACTTATTTTAAAGTCAGATTTACACACAGAGGGAAGAAGAGACACAGAAAGAGAAAGAGGCCTTCCACCCACTGGTTCACTCCCCAATTGGCCTCAATGGCTAAGACCTGCACCGATCTGAGCCAGGAGCTTCTTCCAGGTCTCCCACGCAGTGCAGGGGCGCAAGGACTTGGGTCATCTTCTACCATTTCCCCAGGTTGTAGCATGAAGATGGATAGGAGGTTGAGCAGCCGGGTCTCGAACCGGTGCCCATATGGAGTGCCAGAACTGCAGGCAGCCTCTTTATCAACTACACCACAGCGCTGACCCCATGGGCCTCATTGATAGACATTTGGATTGCAATGTAGTTTGGCCTTCTGTGAACAAAGCTGCTACACACATTTTGATTTAAATCATTTTGTGGACATATATTTTCATTTCTCTTGGGTAAATACTTAGGAGCAAAATTGCTGGGCTCTGGCATAGGTGTATGTTTAAATGTTTAAGACATAGGCAGGATCTTGGCCGGCGCCACGGCTCAATAAGCTAATCCTCCACCTGCAGTGCTGGCACCCCGGGTTCTAGTTCCGGTCCGGGTGCCGGATTCTGTCCCGGTTGCCCCTCTTCCAGGCCAGCTCTCTGCTATGGCCTGGAAGTGCAGTGGAGAATGGCCCAGGTCCTTGGGCGCTGCACCTGCATGGGAGACCAGGAGAAGCACCTGGCTCCTGGCTTTGGATCAGCACGATGTGCCGGCCGCAGCGCACCAGCCGCGGCGGCCATTGGAGGGTGAACCAAAGGCAAAAGGAAAACTTTTCTCTCTGTCTCTCTCTCTTACTGTCCACTCTGCCTGCCAAAAAACAAACAAACAAAAAAAGACATAGCCAAGATCTTTTCAAAGTTAGATTTATGATTTTACATGGCTTGACAGCAAAGTGTGAGAATTTAAATTATTCCACAGCTTTGTCACTGTTTGAATTTGTTCTCTGTTACGTTTTGTTACTTATAAGTGCATCATACTATTCCCTTATGCCTTACTTTGCCTTGACCTAATGACCATTTTTTAACAAAATTGGCCATTTGCACTACTTCTCTTTGGATGTTTCTGTTCATTCTACTCTCATCCTAGCTGCCATACCAGAAATGGAGCATCTGGCACTCAAATCAGCATTTGGAAACAGATGCTGGTGTTGCAAGTAGTGGCTTAAGCCACAGTGCCATAATGCCAACCCTTATGCTTATTAATCATAGTTTTCAATTTTGCAGAAACATGCATTTTAACCTTATCGTTCATTCAATTTGAATCTACTTTACCTGCAATGTTTCATAAAATAAGTATTTTAATAAAATGATTATGATTTAATATTCACATTTTCATTTCTCCACTAGTAATACATAAAATAATATTTTAAAATAGATCACATGTCTTTTAAGGACATACTAGTGCAAATTTTCCAGGATAATAAATTAAACTTAGGGAAAATAAGACCACATTCATATTGCATTTTCCCTCATAATTCTGTATTGGCTGAATTTTTGTTTTGTAATGCTCATGATTCCAGTTTCCTGCTCAAGTGTGCCCTGGGAGGCAGCAGGTGATGGTTGAGGGACACAGGGCCCTGATACCCAGTGGGAAATCGGACTGAGTCCCCGGATCCTGGCTTTGACCCTGACTTTTCCTCAGCTACTGCAAGCACATGAAACAGTGAAGCAATGGAAGGGAGATCACTCTAGGACTGTTTCTCTCTCTGTCTCTGTCTCTCTCTCTGACCTTCTAAATAAAACAGTAAATATAGAAATATTTTAAAACATTAAGCAAAACCCCACACATGTCCTCTCACTCTCTCCGTGGTTCCATATGAGATATTTCCCTCTGGGGCCGGTACTGTGGTGCAGCCTCTTGAAAGGCTGCCATCCTGTATCGGAGTACCAATTCCAATCCTAGCTTCTCTGCTTTCTTATCATGCTGCCTGCAAATGCACCTGGGGAAGCAGGGCCTGACTGCCCGAGTGCTGGTTTCCATAGCACCTGTATGTGAATCCCAGATGGAGTTCTGGGCTCCTGGCTTTGGCTGGGGTGGCCATTTGGGGAGTGAACCAGCGATTGGATGATTCTCTGTCTCTCTCTCTCATTCTCTGGTCACTCAGACTTTCAAATATGTGTAACAATCAAGCGTAACAGTTTCATTTTGTAACTGCAACTTCACTAAAAGAAATATAATAAATTTTATTTCTTAAAATAGTGAATAACCATATATAAGTTGTATTTTAAAATACTGTCTAGGGTTTCATTCTAGAGACCATGAAGAAACTTTACAGAACTAGCATTGTGCTGCAGTGGCTTAAATCACTGCCTGCAGATGCCTGCATCTGCTGTGAGGTCTAGTTTGGGTCCGGGCAGCCATGCTTCCCATCCGCTGCTGCTAATGCACCTGGAAAGCAGAAGATGGTCCAAGTATGCAACCCGGATAGAGTTCCAAGCTCCTGGCTTATTCTGCATGAGTGAACCAGTAGATGTAAGATCTCTCTGTCTCCCTATCTCTCTTCTGTCTTTGTAACTCTTCTTTTAATTAAATCTCTAAAAAAAACCACGTTTCTTGGAAATTGAAATACTAATCTATAATGCTATAGAGTATATTTTCTTTCATTTCAAAAACAACTACTTGAATATAATTATATTCTAGTTATTTATTTGGTAAGCCACCATCGATGTCTTTCATTTATTATATACATTTGTTTTATTTTAGAGTAAGGTAAATTATAATATAACAATGTAAGTTGTTAGTTTTCAAGGTCAGTATTTGAAAATGAGTCCAATTTAAATAGCAATAATTATATATCCTTAGATTTTAGCTATTAAACAAGTAGAGATAAAATTGATTGATGTCATGTAGGTACATTAGCATCTGTACCATTTAATAATTCCCCCCTTCCTCCTCTTATTATCTGTAACCTTATATCACAGAACACTATGGTTGATAACTGTCTTACTTTTCAGTACTTTTTTGGTAACTCAAAAGGCTCATAAGCTTTTTCAGAAGTTTTTTTTCTAAAATTGCAGTGCAAATTGTTTTGAAAGTAATCAATCCCTCCCAAAAGCAGCAATTCAAACTAGGTTGTGATATTGATCAATAGACTACTTAAATGTACTACAATTATCCCATTCTTGCCAATGAGATAGAAGCACATTTGTGCCACCTTTCCCATCTGCCCCAGTAACTCACATACGAGACAATACACACCTAATGGACACTAATACTATATGGGACATCAGTTTCCTGGGTCATTCCTGGACACTGGACATCCACATAGGACATCTGAGTGTTTAAAAACAATCCTGATCCATGGAAACAATCCTCGATCCTCACCAGAAAACTTTTTATATGAGTGTGCTACAGTTGGCCTGCTTTAAAGCTGCCATTTCTTTTTTTTAATCGATTATTTATTTATTTGTAAGACACAGAGCACAAATAAGGAGAGAGATTTTCCGTCTGCTGGTTTACTTCCCAAATGCCAATGACAGCTGCAGCTGGGCTAGGCTAAAACTAGTAGCCTGGATTGTGAGTGGCAGGAATCCAAGTACTTGAGTCATCATCTCCTGTCTCCCAGGGTGTGCATTAGCAGAACGCTTGATTGACACTAAACTCAGTAGGAAACAGAGCTGGAAGTCAAACCCAGGTACTTCACCGATATGGAATGTAGGTGTCTTAACCATAGCATCAAACTGTCCAGCAGGTGCCATTTCTGACACTTTCTTCAAGTTCTGGGAGGCACAATCTCACTGTCAGTTTCTGAAACCAGTCTGGCATATCAGAAATGTCTTCACTGGTACATTTTTTTTAAAAAAGGGACAGGTAAGAAGAAAGGAAACAAGTAAAGGAAAATGGAGGGAAGAAAGTTGAGAGTGGATACAAGGGTGGGGCAGGGAGAAAATTTCTTTACCAGTGAGACCATTTTATTAGATTTATCCCCAAACTACCTGACCAGACTTTTGACATCGTTCAGCATGTCTTCTCTCTCTTTTCTCTCAGCTGCTGAACTATGAAAAATAGTTCCATAATTAGAGTAGCACTTTCTACAACAGTGAACAAATTAATCCGGCAGCATTTGTCTGATTTTGAAAGAAGTTTATTTGAAGCTGAAAGTGGATAACAATCAAATCCATTAACTTAATTGCATATTTTGATTTAAGAAGTGATTATTTGCTCAATTTCCTTCCATGTCTACATTTGCTCTCGCTCACAATTCTTTATGCAGTTAAACATGATATATAATTCAATCAACATCCACAAGATTCTCAAGTCCCACACGGGTTGGTCATAAGCAAAGATACAGCACAAAGAAGCTTCTTGCATACTTGATAAAATCTGGTGCCAAAAACCTTAAGTAATACTGGGGACACAGGTACTCAGAAAAGTGTGTGAGACTAGCAGGACCTCTTTGACCAGAGAAGCCTGCACAGTTGTCTTGGGCTGTGACTTCGGGATCCTTAGTCTCCTACAGTGTGTTTTACCTTGGCCTCGCTGCTGACTTCCACTGCCTTTGATTTTCCAAGAAAAAAATTATTCTAATGTATTTATGAATAAGAGACCAATCTGGATTTTTAGTCTAAGCAAAACCACAGCACAGTGAACTTAGTTTTCCAGTTCTAGAAACTTCAAGTTTCAGGGCAAACAATGTGGTATACTGGATAAAGCCACAGCCTGCAGTGCTGGCATCCCATATGGGTGCCGGTTCAAGACCCAGCTGCTCCACTTCTGATCCAGCTCCCTGCTAATGTGTCTGGGAAAGCAGAAGAGGATGGAGCAAATTCTTGTGACCTTACACCCACATGGGAGACCAAGAAGAAGCACCTGGCTCCTGGCTTCTAACTGGCTCAGCTCCAGCCATTGCGGCTATATGGGGAATGAACCAGCAGATGGAATCTCTCTCTCATCTGCCTCTCTCTCTCTCTCTCTCTCTCTCTCTCTGTAACTCTGCTTTTCAGATAAATAAATTAATTTTTTTTTTGAGAAAGAAGCTTCAAGCTTCATATCTTGAGTACTTTAACCAATCTTAGGGATGATATGCTCTATTGTTTCACAAATTGTGTGCTGCAGAAAATGCACTGTGGCGAGGCACCCGGGCCTGAGGCGCCAGCATCCCATATGGACGCCAGTTCGAGACCCAGCTGCTCCACTTCCGATCCAGCTCTCTGCTATGGTCTGGGAGGGCAGTGGAAGATGGTCCAAGTCCTTGGGCCCCTGTACCCGCCTGGGAGATCCCGAAAAGTCTCCTGGCTCCTGGCTTTGGATTGGTGCAGCTCCAGCCATTTCGGCCAGTTGGAGAATGAACCAGCAGAAGGAAGACCTCTCTCTCTCCGCCTCTCCTTTCTCTGTGTGTAACTCTGTCTTTCAAATAAATATTGAGTCTTAGACTCAATAAAGGGATAAAATCTCTAGCTCTACATATCTCATCAGGATAAGTTAGTATGCCTCACCCATGAACTCCCAAAACTGACCCAGAGATTCCTGGGGTGATATATTCATCTCATTCTTCTCTCCTACACAGTTCCCTCTGCTTGCTTGTACCCAGTAATACAAATGTAAGTCTTCACCTATGGCTCTCAAGCCTACACATTCAGGCAGCCCAAATCTGCATCCCAGGGCACTATGTCAATGAAAACAAATAGGAGTCTCAGGATCTAGCCTGGCTTGTTTGGACCAGGGTAAGGCAAAAAATGTTATGAATATCACTCCAAGAGGAAACATGAAGGTAGAGTTGGCATATCCATACAAAAGGCAAGAGAAAATTTCAAAAATTCCTAATAAGACTGCATCCATGTGGGATACCCAGAGGAGGCTCCTGGCTCCTGGCTTCAGATGGGCACAGCTCTGGCCGTTGCAGCCAATTGGGGAGTGGGCCATCGGATGGAAGACCTCTCTCTCTCTCTCTCTGCTTCTCCTCTCTCTGTGTAACTCTGACTTTCAAATAGATAAATAAATCTTAAAAAGAAAGAAAGAAAGAAATTCAATGGCCAGATAAGAGAAGTGAGCGGGTCTGGATAGATACTCCAGCATTAGGAGCACAGTGAACTTTGGCAGACACGGGCATTTATTCTCTGTACTGTCTTTTGAAAGAAAATAGCTTTTGTGCACCCATAGAGATTGTTCTCACTTGACACCAATATTGCAATCGTTCAAGAGACAATGAATATTTTAAACTTATATGAAATCTCATAATTATCTATACATTAGCAAATACATCAGTAAAAGAACACATACCTGAGGCAGATCTTAAAAATTCACTATAACTTTTGAGCTCTGTTTATTAAAGGTCTGACCCCAAAATGATTCTACATCTTAAAATGCTTTGGGCATTTTCAGATATACCATGCAAAAATGATTTCTTTGCCTTGGGACTTAGGAGTCTATAATATTTAAATGATTGCAAACCTTAAATAATAATGCAATGGGTAGAAGAATATAGAGGCTAACATTTGTGAGCCCATTGTAGAATCATGCTTATTCGTTGCCTACTCCTGTGAAATCACTGTCACTTTCCAATTTGCAAGGATGGATTTTAAGACGTGCCTGAAGAACTTACAGGCACACCATAAAACATATATCTAGTAGAAACCTCTTAAAATGATCTAATAGGGGCCAGTGTTGTGACATAGTCGGTATAGCTGTTGCCTATGATACCGACATCCTATATGAGCACTGGTTAATGTCCCAGCTGCCCCACTTCCAATCCAACTCCCTGCTGATGGCCTGGGAAAAGCAGTGAAAGACGACCCAAGTGTTTGGGATCCTGTTGCCCACATGGAAGATCAAGATGAAGCTCCTGGCTTCTGGCTCCTGGCGCCTGTCATTCTCCTGGCCCAGCCCCAGCCATTGAGGCCATTTGGGGAGTAAATCAGAAGAGGGAGGATCTCTCTTTTTCTGGCTCTTCTACTCTCTCTGTAACTATGACTTTCAAATACACAGATAAATCTTTTTTAAAAATGATCTAATAAACCTTAAACAAGATTTATACAGTGACCTATCAAAGTAGCATGCTTCTCCCTGGAGACTGGTTCATCTCCTTCTGTTAATCATTAAGTATCATGGCCTTCTGTTATTAAACATTTAACTCATTTAAAAAGTCTTCTTATTTTGTTTTAAAACCCACCAAGTATATTCTCATAAATTTCTTTTGTTCAGAGAGATAGACAACTGTATTAGTCATTATTTTGTACTTATGACCCAATTTTTTTTTTTTTTTTTTTGGACAGGTAAAGTTATAGACAGTGAGAGAGAGAGAGACAGAGAGAAAGGGCCTCCCTTTATTGGTTCACTCCTCAAATGGCTGCCACAGCTGGCACTGCACCGATCTGAAGGCAGGAGCCAGGTACTTCTTCCGGGTCCCCTATGTGGGTGCAGAGGCCGAAGCACTTGGGCCATGCTCCATTGCCCCCCATCGTGGGGGGCAACAGTAGGGAGCTGGACTGGAAGAGGAGCAACTGGGACTAGAACCCAGTGCCCACATGGGATGCCAGTGCTGCAGGCAGAGGATTAGCCAAGTGAGCTGGCCCAACGACCCAGTTTTTAAGGATACTCTCTGTGACTTCATTAGCATATGTCAGTATAGTGAATTTGAATCAAATTTTCAGTAAAGAAGACATCAGATTTGTGACACAAATCCTGAGACCCAAGCCTAAAAGATGATGAGTTGACCAAATTGATTTCTGCCTATCTAAAAAGCCAGAAATCCCCAAGCCTTTATGAACTACTTGCTTTGGTCACTTTTGAAGCACACATTTAAAACAAAAAAACTAAACAATAGTATAAATAAACTCTTAGGATATTCTGAACACACAGTACTTACTTGTTGCAGGAACCTATATGATATTTTATAAATACAAAACAGAATTGCTAAGTAAGAAATTTAACATCATTGTGAAGTGAAAAATGATTAACAAATATTATTGGATGTGTAAGCAATTGATGTTACACAAAAGTAATGTATTATCAACACTAATGATAAAAATATAGAAAATATCATTTGGGTTTTCTAGTTTCATTATATCAAAATCACAAAAAAAAATCTTGTTATTAAAATTAACTTTGCAGAGTAAATGGATAAAATCTTGAATTCTACTTAATATATTTTCTAGTGAAAATTTCAGAAGTGTTACAAATGGTTTGAACTACTAAGATAATCTGTTTTTGAGTTAAAGAAATATACTCTGATTCACACGTAGAAGAAAAATTATATTTCTTTTGGAAATTTTATCTTTTAGTGTTATCCTTAACTAAATATAGGTAACTTTTCTTTTTTATTTATTTTTTTGACAGGCAGAGTTAGACAGTGAGAGAGAGAGAGAGAGAGAGAGACAGAGAGAGACAGAGAGAAAGGTCTTCCTTTTTCCGTTGGTTCACCCTCCAATGGCTGCTGCAGCCTGCATGCTGATCCGTAGCCAGGAGCCAGGTGCTTCTCCTGGTCTCCCATGGGGTGCAGGGCCCAAGCTCTTGGGCCATCCTCCACTGCACTCCCAGGCCATAGCAGAGAGCTGGAATGGAAGAGGAGCAACCGGGACAGAATTCGGCACCCTGACCTGGATTAGAGGATTAGGATTAGGCGGAGGATTAGCCTATTGAGATGCAGCGCCGGCAATATAGGTAACTTTTATAGCATAATCTTAGATGTTTTCTGAGAGTGTGTTGGATTTTATGCGTTTCCATAAAATAATATGACTAAAATGTATTCATTTGCAATGAACTTTTAAATGATTGTTATATGCCAGGACAGGAATTAGGAATTAAGGGACCAAAGTACAGTGGGTTAAACTACTGCCTGTGGTGTCAGCATCTTGTATGAGCTAAGTTCCAGTCCTCACTGCTCCACTTCCTATCCTGCTTCCCACTAATGAACCTGAAGAATCTGTGGATAATGGCTCAAGTACATTGGCCACTGCTACCCACTGGTAGATTTGGATGGTGTTCCAGGCTCTTGGCTTTGGCTTGGCCCAGCCCTGGCCGATGTGGCCATTTGTGGAATGAACTAGCAGATGGAAGATAACTCTCAATCCGTGTCTGTCCATCTCCCTCTGTAACTCTTATTTTCAAATAAATAAATAAATAAATCTTTAAAAATATGACAAAAAAGTAAAAACTAAACTAAAATCAATTATAATAAAAAACAAATGTTCCTTCAAGGAAGGGAGAAGCTTTTTATTCCATGGACAAGAAAGATTCCTACTATTATTCTTGGTTTGACTAAAGCATAAAAGTGACAACAGATTAAGTTGAAAGTAAGCAATGGCAATTGAAGACTTTGTGAATAAAGTTTAATTGCAATGAGAAGCTATTGAAGACTTAAACAGAGACCTTTAGCAAAGAAAATGAAATAAATGGAGTTAACTTAAGTTGCTGACCAACTGTTTTGTTATTTTAGTAATTTAGCTTTGAAGCTCATAAAGTCTTTGAATTACAATAATTCAGTGTTGTGCAAAGAACTACCTATAGGATAAATATAGCTTGTCAATTGTTCGGTACATAATTTGTTTATTATCTATGACTGCTTCCTACTTCAAGAGTAGAGAAGAGGAGGGGTAGTGGGTTAAAGCCCTGGCCTGAAGCGCCAGCATCCCATATGGGCGCCGGTTCTACTCCTGTAGTCCTGGCTGCTCCACTTCTGATCCAGCTCTCTGCTATGGCTTGGGATAGCAGTAGAAGATGGCCCAAGTCCTTGGGCCCTGCACCCTCGTGGGAGACCCAGAAGAAGCTCCTGGCTCCTGGCTTCGGATCGGTGCAGTTCTGGCCATTGCAGCCAACTAGGGAGTGAACCAATGGACAGAAGACCTCTCTATCTCTCTCTGACTCTCCTCTCTATGTATAACTCTGACTCTCAAGTAAAAAATAAATAAATATTTTTAAAAAAAGAGAAGAGAAGAATGGTTCAGGAGAGATTATATGGCTCACAAACTTAAAGTATTGGCTTCCTCATCCTCTATAGAACACAATTGCCCAATCATACTACTGTTCCTTACTTCACATAGTTATATGTGAGACATCTTCAAAAATGTCATGGAAAATTTATACCATGAAATATCTATGCAAGATTCTAAAACTGTTCACATCTCTTTAATTCTGTTTCCACAAACTTTTTGAAATACCTTCACGAATGACAGATGAGATTATATAGAAAAATATATGGGATCTGAAAGGTACTTAGGATTGAGCTAGGAAAAATTGCTATTTTTTTGGTAAAGAAAAACATCTCATAGAGTTTATTTCAATCTAAATAAAGTTATTTTTATTAAATAAAGATCATGTTGAGTTCTCTTTTTTCAGTGCTTAATCTTTTTCGTAAATAATTTTAATAGCCTTGGTAGCTCATGAGAAAAGCCTTGGGTGATTACTGATGTCATAAATAAGAGTGTCAATTGTTAAATAAATAATGGGAGTCACTGTGCACCTAATCCCCATGTAGGATCTCTGTCCTTAATGTGTTGTACAATGTGAATTAATGCTATAACTAATACTCAAACAGTACTTTACACTTTGTGTTTCTGTGTGGGTGCAAACTGTTGAAATCTTTACTTAGTATATACTAAGTTGATCTTCTGTATATAAAGATAATTGAAAATGAATCTTGATGAAGAATGGGATGGGAGAGGGAGTGGGAGATGGGATGGTTGTGGGTCAGAGGGAGGTTAGGGGGGGAAAAGCTGTTATAATCCAAAAGTTATACTTTGGAAATTTATATTTATTAAATAAAAGTTGAAAAATAATTTTAATATTCTGTATTTACAAATTTTATCATGAAAATCTTTCATAGATACCTATGATCATTTCCACTTTTTAAAAAGTTAAGAAGTCTACATCACTGAATAATTTTCTGTATTCTTTCAAATTTTCTTCCAGAGCCATATCTTTGCATATGTTATTTCTATCATAATCTCAATGGGTAATCATTTTCAATGATCAAAAGATTAACAAATAAAATGTTACAGTTTTTGGTTATATTTAAATTGAAATAGATGCTCCTAGACTTACAAAGGAGTACCTGGGATCTTGAGTCCAGTGAGAAATCCTGGTTATTCCACCCAGTGGAAGGCAGTCGTAAGTCTGCATTGAACTAAAGGAGGCCTTCATGTTGAGAGAAAAGGAATCCCTAGGGCAAGCCATCTCATTAAAAGCAATTTCCCATAGTCACTTTCAGATAATCCTACTCTTCCCACCATGGCCAAGATGCCTTTGTTCTACAAGGAATACAAAGAGAAAGGCGCAAAGAGAAGACATGTAAAGGAGAGCAGGTGATGTGAGTGATACAGAGAGCAGCTAAAGGGACCACAGAGGGGATGGGGATAGCAGAGTGAGCAGAGGCAGACAGGAGTCTTCAGTGAGACATGTGAGGCATTTGGGGTCCCTGTGGAGAAGGTTGGAAGCATTGATGGACATGTGCTGAGAGTGAGAAGGCTTTAGTATGTCAGAGGAATCAGAGTTCCAGAAAATTTAAGGTTAATTTGTTGCATGGAAGTGGCTGAATAAGAAGTAAAGAAGAAGCAAAACCAGTTGAATTAAGAACTTGAGGATGTCACAATTTTGAGCAGCTAAGTCATTCACACAGAATGCATCAACCAGGATGAAGGCAGCGTTTGGAGTGAAAACCACACAATTCTAAAAAAGTGATGAGAATGACTAAGACTCAGATTAATGACTATGGAAAAGCCCAGTGACTACAAAGTGAGGGGGAGTTGAAAAAGCACAGCTTCTGCTTAGGAAGCCTTCAGGGGAAATGGGAAATGTCCTGACAGAGGACTTTCCTTTCCTTCAACTGGCCCCATGTCCAGCTCTTTCTTGGCTTATGAGACAGATAAGGCACAGAACTGGAGACAGACATCTATTAAGAGGCTAAGGATATAAAGAAATGCATTGCTGTAAGAGACAGGGAGGAAGTATAAAACAAGAGAAGGAAATAGGATATGTGTTTGATTGTACAGTGGCTTATATCTTGGGCAGTGACCAAAGAATTATGGTGAGTTTAACTGCAAAAGAGTATTTTAAAAAATTTCTGTATGTATGCATCTATGGATGGATGCACGTATTTGAAAGGCAGAGTGACAGAGTACAGGGATAGACAGAGAAACAATTACCATGTGCTGGAAATGTGCCCTAAATGGCTGCTGCAGATTGAGCTGAACCAGACCAAACCCAGGAACTAGAGATTCTTTCTATGTCTCCAACATGGGTGGCAGGGACTCATTATTCACTGCTGTCCAGGTGTATCAGAGAAAGCTGTATTGGAAGCAGAGTATCTGGAATTTAACTTGAACTGGCACTCATACAAGATGCAGGCATCCGAAGTGGCAGGTTTAAACCACTGTAGCACAACACCTACCATTAGAAAAGTTTTTTATAATTTACTGGCTGGTGCCGCGGCTCATTAGGCTAATCCTCTGCCTAGCGGCGCCAGCACACCAGGTTCTAGTCCCGGTCGGGGCGCCGGATTCTGTCCTGGTTGCCCCTCTTCCAGGCCAGCTCTCTGCTGTAGCCAGGGAGTGCAGTGGAGGATGGGCCAAGTGCTTGGGCCCTGCACCCCATGGGAGACCAGGAGAAGCACCTGGCTCCTGCTTTCGGATCAGCACCTCAGCGCGCTGGCCGCGGCAGCCATTGGAGGGTGAACCAACGGCAAAGGAAGGCCTTTCTCTCTGTCTCTCTCTCTCACTGTCCACTCTGCCTGTCAAAAAAAATTTTAAAAAAAAGTTTTTTATAATTTACTGACAGTGGAGGTTGGTTGCTGAGAGAATGAGGCCAGCCAATGCAGAGGACTCAGGAATTGAGTGTCTAGATGGTTTCTTTCTTTTGTTAAAAATACTTATTTGGGAACTGGCATTGGGTTGCAGCAGGTTAACACACTACCTGCAGTGCTGGCACCCAATATTTGAATGTAGGTTCTGATCCAGCTTCCAACTAATGCACCTAGGAAAGTAGAAGAAAGTGGCCTAAGAACCTGGACCCCTGCTTCCCTTGTGGGAGACCTGGATGGAGTCACAGGCTCCTGGCTTTGGCCTGACCCAGCCCAGGCAAGTGCAGGCATTTGGGAAGTGAAACAGCAGATGGAAATTCTCTCTCTCTCTCTCTCTCTCTCTCTCTCTCTCTCTGTGTGTGTGTGTGTGTGTGTCTCTGTCTCTCCCTCACTCTTAGTAACTCTGCCTTTCAAATAAGTAAAATAAATATTTTAATATCGATTTATAGGCTACATTCCCAAGGGCTACTAGGAAATGAACATTCAACAAATACACAAAAACACAATGCACCAACAGTCTCATACATACCATACCTGAGAAATCCTTCCTAGGTCTTCTTTGGTTTTAGTCAGAGACACTGAGGCAAGAGTTTACTACATATTTTTGAAGATTTATTAATTGATTTAAAAGACGGTGGGTGGGGGGAGACAGAGAGAGAGAGAGGGAGAGAGAGAGATTTTTCCATCTACAGGTTCTTTCTCCAAATGCCTGCAAAAGCCAAGGCTAGGCCTGGCAGAAGCCAGGAGCCCTGGTGCATAACAGGTAGCTGCACTCCAAAATGGGATGCAGGTTTCCCAGGTGCCATTCCCACAATGCCTGCCCCTATTTATACTTTACATCTGAGATACAGGCTTTATAATTCAATAGCACTCAAATGTAAACAGGATCGATTTTGCTGGCAGTGCTGCTAAGGCAAAGTAAAATGTTGAAAGAGAAAAAGAAAAGCAAAGTTTACAAAAAGTTTTTTTCTTTTTTTCCTAATTTCTTTGCTCATTAAGACCATTAGGTCATGGATAAGATTAACGAAGAATACAAAAACTGGCCTTATGTTATTTATGAGCCATGGTGTTTGAATGCACATTAGGCATGCCAACTTACTATTTAAAGGCTTTAGATACATGAAATCTTTAAGAAAATGGTATGTCTGTACTATTAATTTCAGCCTGATTTGCTCTCCTAAATTAGTTTTTTAATGAAAATGATCCAAGGGGTCAGGTTGCCTAGAGTGTGCCTTAATCAGTGGTGATAGGGTCTGCAGTTATTTTTATAATTGGTCATCAACAACAAAGTTAAATTCTAAGAATATACTTACAGCACTGAGATAAAAAAAGAAGGGAAACATGTGAAAAGGAGAATGTTCTATCAAAATTCTCATTTATTTTAGATTTAAGTATACTGTCTAAGAGCTCACTACAGACTGAATTCTTATGTCAAAACCTATCCCCCAGTGAGCCGGCATGATGGGGTGATTCTTTGGGATGTGTTTAGGTCAGGAGTCCAGAGTATAAGACCTTCAGCTCACAGGATTTTGTTAAAGCATCTTGAGTGTCCTAAGGCAATTCTTCTCCTCACTTTGAACTAGCTAGAGAATGACAATTTATATTAAAAATTCTCTAACAAAGTTCTGATATTAAATGTATTTTTTATAGATTAGTGTATCTGTAATGTTGAGTTTGTGTTATTCATCACGCTGTTAATAAGGAACAAGGAAGTTGACAATCCAACATCAACAGGAAAGCTAGGAATGGATTTCATGTTTCCTGGTTCTGTCCTGGGATCTTCTGGCACACGTCACGCTATAGAGATTCACCATGGACAGTTGGCCATCATATTCAGTCATCTGAAATCCTGCCATTGTGATATTAAGGGATGCTGAATTACTAGGAAATAGTTTCATCTTTCATCAAGAACATTAGTGTTAAGTGGAAAAAGCAGATGTCTTTAAAGTCATTTTTATTTTCAAAAATATTATGATATACAACGAACATCAAATATTAAAATATATGATTTCAGGAGCTGGTACTGTGGCATAGTGGGTAAAGCCGTCCTGTGATGCTGGCATCCCATATAGGCACTGCCGTCCTGGTTGCTCCACTTCTCATCCAGCTCTCTGCTCTGGCCTGGGGAAGATGGCTGAAGTGCTTGGGCCCCACGTGGGAGACCCAGAAGAACCTCGTGGTTTTTGGCTTTAGATCTGCTCAGCTCTAGCTATTGCGGCCATTTGGGGAGTGAACCAGCAGATGCAAGACCAATCTCTTTGTCTCTCCCTCTCTCTGTTTGTAACTCTACCTTTCAAATAAATAAATAAATCTTAAAAAAGTATATCATTTCAAAAATGCTCACACTTTGTACTTTGGGTTATAACTGTAATTCAGCAGTAAAACCCAGAAAAATCATGACTAGAAACAACATTTTCAATTGAACAAAGGACAGCTACACGAATCTTAAAATTTATATAAGATAGAATATATGAAAACTTCTGTCATGAGGGCAGTATCTAAGTTTTAAACAGAAAGTTAGGAAGTTATTATAAAGTGACATCTCAGTTAAGTTTGATTTATTATTTATAGAACAATATATATGAGATAAAGTTAATAACATTTTTTAAAAAACCTGTTACCTTGGTTATTTTTTTTTATTTCAGTGATAAGTTATTTATTATTTGAGCTTTTTAGTCCAAGGTGTGAAGGATGGACAGAACTGATCTTCAGAAACTACATGTGGGGCCGGCGCCGCGGCTCACTAGGCTAATCCTCCGCCTTGCGGCGCCGGCACACCGGGTTCTAGTCCCAGTCAGGGCGCCGGATTCTGTCCCAGTTGCCCCTCTTCCAGGCCAGCTCTCTGCTGTGGCCAGGGAGTGCAGTGGAGGATGGCCCAGGTGCTTGGGCCCTGCACCCCTTGGGAGACCAGGAGAGGCACCTGGCTCCTGGCTCCTGCCATCGGATCAGCGCGGTGCGCCGGCCACAGCGCGCCAGCCGCGGCGGCCATTGGAGGGTGAACCAACGGCAAAAGGAAGACCTTTCTCTCTGTCTCTCTCTCTCTCTCTCTCTCTGTCCACTCTGCCTGTCAAAAAAAATAAAAATAAAAAAATAAATTAAAAAAAAAAAAGAAAAAGAAACTACATGTGGATACTGAGAAACTCTGGAGATACTTGCATGTGTGTTTCCACAGTCATTTCTCCAGATCCCCAGTGCTGCTTCTGTTCCCTGCTTGCCCAGGAACTCCTTAGCCCAGCAAATCTGACCCGGGTGACTTCCAGGATCTCACACCTTATTGTGGCCCTCATCAGTTGACAAGTCACTCCCCAGTCCTAAAGTTGCAAGCAGCTCCTCTGCAGGTGAGGACTGAATGGTAACTGGTATTAAGTACTGAATAAACAAGAAGTGGCTTCCTGGTTAAGAGTGAGAAGTTTAGATTCTCCAAGACTAAGATGCAAAGTTTGGGATTTAGGAAGTTTGAGTTTCCTTCCTATGGCATGGCTGTGTATCTGGTGAAAGGAGACAAGATGTGCAGCATAATATTCTTCCAGACCAATCTAAAAATGAGAGAGGAGCCACCGTGTCTCAAAGAGAACTTTGAAATCTAAAGATCTCAATACTTAACAAAAAAACTGAATGCCAGCACTAATTTCTCAAGTTTCTGCACTCCTAATAAGATTGGGAGTCCAAGGCTGCCCCCCTCTAGTGTTTGTTTTCACTTTCTTTAGTGTTGTCTAAAATATAAATCTCACGGATATTCAATGTCAAATAATGACTTATTATTCCTTCAGTTGTTAATATTTTGCATAAAAATATACCCAAACTCTATGTAGACAAATAAAATATTATGTTTTTGTTTTCTACCAGTCTTCTTAATTCCTCAGTTGAATTATCATTAATTATATTAAAGCCTTTAATATGATTAAAATGATTTTGATATATCCTCAATTTTTATTAAATAATATTTTATACTGTATTTTGTGCTTACTTTGATATTCCATTGTTACCATAATCTTTGTACTATTAATTTTATTAATTTCTTAAAATGCTAAACTGCACAAATAATTGTTGTAGTCAGCTTAATAATTGTAGAAATAAAATTAACCATCAATTAAACTTACTCACCATCCACTCAATAGAAAAGCAATGTTATACTTTTGCTGAAATATTTTATATAGAAATGTTTGATTTTTTTAAAGATTTTTTAATTTATTTTGGGAGGTGGAGTTAGAGACAGTGAGAGGGAGAGACATAGAGAAAAGTCTTCTGTCCACTGGTTCACTCCCCAAATGGCCGTAACGGCCAGAGCTGTGCTGCTCTGAAGCCAGGAGCCAGGAGCTTCTTCCGGGTCTCCCACATGGGTGCAGGGGCCCAAGGACTTGGGCCATCTCCTAACTGTTTTCCCAGGCCACAGGCAGAGAGCTGGACTGGAAGAGGAGCAGCAGGGACTAGAACTGGTACCCATATGGGATGCTGGCACTGCAGGCGGAGGATTAAACTACTGTGCCACAGCACCGGCCCCCAAAATGTTTGATTTTTAAAGGATTTTATACCCAAATTAAAATACTGTTCTATTTCTTTCTTCTCACTTTCTATAAATTTATAAATGCCAATAAAATTATTTAAAATATTGTTTTTATTAATTGTCCACAACAATTTAGCCATTCTTTTTTATTCATGTATTTTTGGTGCATGTTTTTATCAACACTAGAAAAAAATCAGAAATATAATTTTCTTTCAGTTTCTTTAAAAAACTCTTTAAAAGCAGAAGTTATGGGACTAAAAATAGTAAATTTAGAACAAGATTGTTGATATACACTGTAACTTTCTATCTATAAAGTTATAAAGGTTTAGAATTGCAGCATCAGAATCTAATGGTCTATGTTTTACTATGCTTTCTAACAGAGTACTTTCAGATATTATTTTAGAATAACAATAAACCCCTTAAGATTATGTTAATGTTGCTTTAATTTTGACTTATTCTAATGTCTGTTTTGAATTTCCATGTTTGCTAGTGCTTCGCATTTCTGTTCAAATTATCATTTAACTCTGATGTTTATCTGTTTCCACAGATCTTTTATTGATTTTTTTCCCTTGGTTTAAAAATACAAGGTAAGAATAAAAACACTGTCATTTGGAGAAAATATATATAATTTTAAAAAATCACCTTTTCGCATCTATGAGAGATGACATGTTTTCTTATATTCTGGGCACCATTTAAAAGTCTTTTTTTCTCTTCAGATATTTACCAAATACTTGGCAAAGCACCAAGAGTACAAAAACCCACCAGAAATCAGAACGAATTTTATGGTACTTTTAGTTTTCAAAGGTATTTAAATTTCCACCTAATTTTTTCCTTAAATAAGTAGTTCAATAGTACATGGAAGAATTTGTTATTCAAAATCATATTCAGATTTTGATTTGTTTCAAATATTTAGAAAAGATTTATGGAAGGATAAATGATGTATATTAGAGATTAAGTGCTACAAGAGGTTATTAAAACTAAAATAAAATTTAAAATATTTTGTCATTCAATTATCCTGAGGTGATTCAAACATAATATATTTTAGAAGTTATTATGTCTTAGTTACTAAAAAGTATAATTAAAATATGAGACATTCTCCACTTATGGAGTATTAGTTTAAATGAAAATGGTATGCTAATTTTTATTTGACTGACATTATTTTTTTAAAGATTTTTTATTTGTTTATTTGACAGGTAGAATTACAGACCTTGAGAGAGACAGAGAGAAAGGTTTCCTTCCGTTGGTTCACTCACCAAATGGCCGCAATGGTCGGAGCTGCACTGATCTAAATCCACGAGGGTGCTTTCTCCTGGTCTCCCATGTGGATGCAGGGGCCCAAGCACCTGGGCCATCCTCCACTGCTTTCCCAGTCCACAGCAGAGAACTGGACTGGAAGAGGAGCAACCGGAATTAGAACCAGCACCCATATGGGATGCTGGAGTTGCAGGTGGGGTATTAACCTAGTGCACCATGGTGCCGGCCCCTGACATTATTTTTATAATGCTGAAATATATGTGAACCGCAGATAATATGTATATGTAGATGGATGTGGTAGAATGAGAAGGCCATGCCAAGATAGCCACTGGCAAGTGAACGTCAGTTACTCAGGAATGGCTTCGGAACCCACCTGGCAAAGGAGCCTGCCTGGCAACTGGCAGTGACTGGTTAGGTCATAAACCGCCCCTGACCGGATTGGCTGCCTTGGCTATATAAGCTCCTGTACCAACTGAAATAAACAAGTCTGTGAGCTGTTCACCTCTGGCCTGCTTTCACCCAACTCCTGGTGTCTGTGTGGTAACTCCGTGCCTCTTGCCCCAACCACATTGCTCCTCTCAGAACGAATCCACAGCAACACATGGGTAACTTTTAATATCATCAATTAAATTAAAAATTCCAAAATTTTATACTTTAAATTTTAATAATCCACTTAAGACATACAGAATTTTTCCCCAAAACATGTGAGTTTTGAATTCTGAAAAGGTTTTCCTGGTAAAATATTATGCTACTAGTACACTTATTTCTTATTTACACTGAATGAAATCCTGATATTTTAAAGTTTCTCAATATATTCCATACAGCAGTAGTAGGAGGTATTGATAAATGATGTCCTCAACAATTTCATAAATATTTATTAGATAGCTTCTATTATGCATAGCCATACATTTTCTAAGTTTTCTAAATTCAAATTGTGGTGGATATTTTGAATTCCAAAATATCCAATTTAAAAATTATTGTATCCTTATAAAATATACACATAGACATATATATGTTACATACACAATGACTTGATGTACTTTGAAAATTAGCCTACAGCATTATGTTCATGTTATAAGTAACTGGGATATATTAATAAAAATCAAAAATGAACCATGTCTAGACTTTCTACATAGTAGCTATAACCTTGATTTCTTTTTCTCTTACTTATTTACTCTTTTTTTTTTTTTTTTTTTTTTTTGACAGGCAGAGTAGACAGTGAGAGGGAGAGAGACAGAGAGAAAGGTCTTCCTTTGCCTTTGGTTCACTCAACGTAGCGCTGCGGCTGGCACACCGTGCTGATCCGATGGCAGGAGCCAGGTACTTATCCTGGTCTCCCATGGGGTGCAGGGCCCAAGGACTTGGGCCATCCTCCACTGCACTCCCTGGCCGCAGCAGAGAGCTGGCCTGGAAGAGGGGCAACCGGGACAGAATCCGGCACCCCGACTGGGACTAGAACCCGGTTTGCCGGCGCCGCAAGGTGGAGGATTAGCCTAGTGAGCCGAGGCGCCGGCCTACTCATTTTTATTTAGCATTCTGTTTCATTTACAATTTTTTTATTTATATAAGGTGAATTTATATTATGCATTGCATATAGGCTAATCTGGGTTACACAAGGTAGTTATGGGCTGGCGCCGTGGCTCAATAGGCTAATCCTCCACCTGCAGTGCCGCCACACCGGGTTCTAGTCCGGGTCGGGGTGCCGGTTCTGTCCCAGCTGCTCCTCTTCCAGTGGAGCTCTCTGCTGTGGCCTGGGAGTGCAGTGGAGGATGGCCCAAGTGCTTGGTCCCTGCACCCACATGGGAGACCAGGAGAAGCACCTGGCTCCTGGCTTTGGATCAGTGCAGTGCGCCAGCCGTAGTGGCCATTTGCGGGGTGAACCCATGGAAGGAAAACCTTTCTCTCTGTCTCTCTCTCTCTCACTGTCTAACTCTGCCTTCAAAAAAAAAAAAATGATTTAGGGACATAGTGATACTCCTTACCCTACCCTCCCTCCCATCCATGTTCCCATTCTCCCTTCTTCTTCCTTTCTTATTTTTTCTGTTAATTTTTACAACATACTTTCAGTTTAATTTATAATCATAAGATTAACCCTCCACTAGGTAAAGAATTCAACAAATATCAAGAATAAAAAAACAGGGTTCCTCAATAGCAGAGACACAGACTGTAAACAATAATACAATCTCAAAATGTCAATTTCTCTCATATACATCTAAATTTTGGTACTATAATGGTTACCATGGATCAGGGAAAACATAGTATTTGTCTTTTTGGGACTGACTTATTTCATTAAATATAATGGTTTCCAGTTGCACCCATTTTGTTGTGAAAGATAGGATCTCATTCTTTTTTATAGCTGAGTAGTATTCCATAGTGTATATATACCACAGTTTCTTTATTCACTCATTGGTTGATAAACACCTGGGTTGATTCCATATTTTAGCTGTTGTGAATTGAGCTGCAGAAAACATGGAGGTACAGATAACTATTTCATATGCTGATTTCATTTTGTTTGGGTAAATTCCCAAGAGTGGGACGGCTGGGTGATATGATAGATCTATTTTCACATTTCTGAGGAATCTCTTTTTAATTAGATTTTAACAGATTCAATTTACCTTATAGATACAATTCTAAGAATGTAGATATACTTTCTTTTCTCTTCTCATTTCTTTTCTTATCTTTTCCTTTCTTTTTTTCATTCTTTATTTTCTTCCTTGTTTCTCTCTCTCTCTGTCTCTTGCTCCTTCATTTTTGAGGTAACCTATTTTAAATTTATGTTACAGTAAAAAAAAGCTTAATGCTTCACCAAATAAGAAGTTTAGCAAGGAAAAAGCAAAGACACCCTAGTTTAGTGTGAATATTGGCAAAGGCTATAAACAATAATTGCTGTAAAATGACAATTTCATCCATACACAATAAATTTTTAAGTAATCACAGGTCAATAAAACTATAGTAGCATAACATTCTTAGCTATCAGTTTGACAAAAATATAAGGCAAAATTTTACAAAACCATATTTACGGCAATATAGATATACACAGGGATTTCTCTTTTGTTTTTTGATTTTTACTTGTCTTTTCTTTTCTTTTCTTTTCTTTGTTTTAGTCCCCATATATAAGGTAGAACATGTGCTATGTCTTCCTGTTGCTTCCATTTTGATGAAAATGGTATAATTTCTTTCTTTTTTATAGCTGAATAATATCCCATTGTATATGTATACAATATTTGCTTTATCCATTCATCTGAAGATGCATACCTTGGTTGATTCTATATTTTGGCTATTCTGAACTGTGCTGCTATCAATGTGGTGGTGCATGTATCTCTTTGATACTGTGTGTTCAAGTTTTTTTGGGTGTGTGACCAGTAGTGGTGATATGGGAAAGCTTAGATAGATAATTTTAAGTTTTTGAGCTGGAAGCCATATCTCTTTCACTCTGCTGCCATGTTCATCTACCTGTCAGTCAGGGGACCCCTTCCCAGGAAATACCTCCTCTTACCCGAGATGTGGAGCTGATAGATACAACATAAACATTTCCATTTTTCTAAGTCATAAGAAGGCTAAGAATAATAGAAGCTTAATCTCTCTCCTTCTTGTGGACTCAGGGTGAGCAGAACAGGGTTTGATAATTTCCTTTTCTTGGCCCATTCTCCCGTAATAAAGCCCTAATGATCCTGCATATTTTTCTCACTTTGTAAATAAAATTTAGCACACTGCATGCCACGTTTGGGTCTATACTTAGAATTCTTCTCTAAGTGAAAGACAAGAGTCTGAAAAATTAACTCAGGCCCAAACCTAGCCCATAACATTTGTCGAGACAGCCAGGAGACAAATTCATTTTCTTTCTTTTTTAAAAAAAAAAAATTTATTTAATGAATATAAATTTCCAAAGTACAGCTTATGGATTACAATGGGGAAACACAGCAGTGCGATTTGCTTAGCAAATGTGGAGGGTTTTTAACTCAGTGAACGTGCAGTTTCATTTTTCTCAGCTCAAAGGGTTTCAGATTTGATTTCAGTTTCAGAAGTGGTGGCATGTGCTGGAGGCTTCTGCCTTGGAGATGGGCAGTTTCTAAAGCTAAAATGCACTGTCTTTTGTGTGCCTAAACTTGGTAGCTTTGGGTGAGCAAAAGCTAATACAAAATGGAAGTGTTAATGGTATTAGGGAAAAAGGGTGAGAAAAACAGGGGCCAGTTTACAAGTGTTTGCTGATATTTAAATTCTTAAAAGTTGTTTGTGACGTGTTGTTAAGGATAACCTGGATATTTAGGAAAGCTTAAACTTAAGCCTTTAAGTTATACCGAAGGATTTCTTGGTTATCAACAATGGGTTTGCCTCAGGTTTTGGTTTTAAAAATCAGAAATATTAGAACAATTTTTCATTTGCTAGAAAGGACCAGTTCTGTTGCCTGGTGGTCTCAGGAAGTGAGAGTCCAAACATTGTGGAGGGTCCACTTCTTGTGGCAAAGGATGGTACATCCTTTAAAAGCATATGGTTTCCAAGTGAGTGGACACCATGAGAACTTCCTTCCTTATTGGAAGATGGGCCACAGACTCCACCCCCAAGATGGCTTCCCCCTTGGCTGGCCACATGCTGCACACCTGGTTAAAGTGACTTTTTATTTTTATTTGTTTATTTATTTTTTATTTCAGTGTGTGATTATCTTAGCTACAGACCTGATGGTAGAATTCATGCTATTGGATTCCTGGTCTTTTTTATTTGATGGCTCCATGCTCTCATGGCTACAGTTAGTCACCTTTTGGCTTCATGCTGGCTCCCTCATCTTTTTGGCTATGCACCAGAACTCCCTTGGATTCCCAGTTTATTATTTTAACTTTTTGTTTTAACTTTACATTGGTTCATTTTGCCACCTGGGGTTCAGCATCCCAGGCATAGTGGGCCTTCCAAGATTTCATCTTGGACCAGGTGGCATTTTCTTTTTGTTTTGGAATAGTATTTTGGATTTGCAATGGTTTAAAATGAAAAAGAAAAGAAAAATTTGGGAGTGCTCTCAGTGGGCTTGGTAAAATGATTAGCCCCATTTTGTGGATAAATGGAGACTTTAAGGTGTAAAATTTATAGCTAATTCAATGTATCAAAGTCACATGCTTAACGATAACAAAGCTTAAAGAGCTGTGTCTATTTTTATCTCCTCAGGTCCTACAAAGATATTGTTCAGCTGTATAGTTCTACACAAATTCCTGTGGACTTACTTCTAAGGGTACAGTTTGAAAACTTGTCATGGGATCCTAAATCCCCACGAGCTGGATGGTAAGAGTAACATTTTAAGTGTTTAGTGATCATATAGATAGGATTAAGTGTTTAATACCAACATAAACAGGGTTAAAGAGGAAGGAACACTCCAATATGGGAAGCAGTCCATTGAGCAGACACATAGAATGGCGATCACTGTAAATAACACTCAGTGACCTCAGAGTCAGCCCATAAGAAATTCTAGTCTGGCTAAAAAACCCCTGAGAGCATGTTGGGCTTAGAAAGTCAGAACACTGTTGCAAAAATTATCACTACATGAAAGACCTCTGTGAGTTAGAACCCAGTGGAAAGAAATGGTCATGAAAGAAAGATGTACTTTTCTCTGGAGGGAGGAGAAAACTTCCACTTTGCTCATGGCCTTGTCTAAAAACTGATGGCGTTTGCTGACTTAAGAGGTTTCCACAGCCTAAAAATCTCATATCAAGAGCCTCTGGTGATCACTGATATCATGCATAAGAATGTTGATTGTTAAATTAACAACAGGAGTGTACTAACTTTTCATGTAGGACCTCTATCCTCAAAGAGTTGTATTATTAGAGTAAATGGTAAATGTAATGGTAAAATTCACAAAGATTAACATTAAGTACTTCTTAAAAGTTAATTAAATTTCTCAAACATGGACTTTTAGATCCATGTCTCTCTGAAACACTCCTGTCTTGCCTATTTTAAAGTCAAATAGAGTACAAAATAGTTCAAGACCTCAGGACTATTAATGAGACAGTTGTGTCAATGCATCCTATTGTATGCTAAACCATTGCCTATGAGATACTTTCTTCTGCATCCCATTAAATTCAGAATTTGGAAAATGAGGATACAGAGTTTTCCCAACAAAAGCTCAGCTTTCTAAACAAGAGGTAGATCACCTGGGATATATCCTAACCCCAGGAAAGCATGCTCTTTCAAGTCAAGAGACAGGAAGCTATTCTATGTAGAGGGTCACCACAGATGAAAAAGCAGCTAAGAACATTTCTGGGAATGGCAGGATTCTGTAGAATATGGGTTCCAGGATTTGGACTAATAGTCAAGCCTTTGTATGAAGCTTTTAAAAGACACTAGCATAGACACACTTTGCTGGATAGGGAGCTGCAAATGGTGATCTAAAAAATTAAAGAGCTTTTAACAGAAGCTCCAGCATTAGAAATCGCTAATCTCAGTAAACTGCTCACCTTGTTTATAGCAGAAAATCAGGTGGTTCTTCTAAGAGTACTGACTCAGAAAGTGGGTCCACTTCCACAAGATTCGGTGACTACAGGGTGGCTGTACGCCTAAGGACTGTTGTTGCTACAGTGCTGTTGGTGGAGGAAGCCACCAAGCTGACTTTAGGCCAAACACTTGAGGTTCAAACTCCACACCAGGTGCAAAGGGTCTTAGAAATTAAAATACATCAATGGCTAACAGGAGAGCATCTCAAAAAATATCAGGTTCTATTGTTAGATTCTCCTGAGCTAACTCCTCAACCCATCAACTCTTGCCACCTGAGGGTACTGGAGAGTTAACTCATTCTAAACTATAGAACAAGTCTATTCTAGTAGACCTGACCTATGAGATGATCCTCTGGAGAATCCAAATGTTAAATGCTTTACTGATGGCAATAGCTACATAAAGGAAGGAATTAGGAAGGCAGGTTATGTTATACTAGAAGTCACCCAGGTAATAGAAGCTCAAGCATTCCCAAGTAATACTTTAGCTCGAAAGGCTGAACTTATTGCATTAACTAGAATTTTGCAATTAGGAAAAGATCAGTGAGTTTATATATATATATATATATATACACACATACATACACATATACAGATTCTAAATATGCTTTCCTTGTGTTACATGCACATACAGCAATTTGGAAACAAGGAAGCTTATTAACTGCAAAGAATTCCACAATTAAATATAGAAAGGAGATGTTAGCTCTACTTTAGGCAGTACTGGAGCCTTCAGAAGTAGCTGTCATTCACGGTAAGGGACATCAAAAGGAAGATAACCATGTTTGCAGAGGAAATACACTAACAGATAAGGCAGCAAAAGAACTGCCTCCCAGGAATCTCTGGAAATGGCTTTGATACCTCAGCCTGTAGTAGTGACTAAAGAGCCTCACTATACTGAGTCTGAGCTTGAATGGGCTCAACAATGAGGTTATACTAAAGAGGCTAACAGATGGTGGACTTTAGATCAGATGGTTATTCTCCCAATGGCCTCTCATTAGAAAAGCATTAAGGGAATACATGACTCTACCCACTTGGGAAGAGAAGCTTTAATGTAAGTAGTCTCTCGAGTGTTTGGAGGGAAGGGCTAAGTGCTGCCATAAGGGAAGCAACTCGTTCTTGCCTGCTTTGTTCACAGAATAACTGGAGAGCGTTTAAAGCTGCCTCCTGTGCTGAATCCTGTACAAATGAGAGGGACACACGCAGGTGACGATTGGCAGATTGGCTTTATTAATATGCCTCCAATGAGTAATTATAAATATCTTCTAGTTTTTATTGATACTTTCACATGATGGATAGAAGCTTTCCCAACTCGAAAGAAAAGGCACAGGAGTTACCCAAAGCCTCGATTAAGGACATTGCGTCATTGGCACTCCAGAGTGACAGTGGACCTTCGTTTGTATCTAAAGTAACCCAACAGGTAGCTGCTGCTCTAGGAGTTTCTTACTGTTTCCATGCCTCTTGAAGACCTCTGTCATCAATCTTCACAGGTAAACTCAAAAGACACGTCTGTTTATTCCCTTGAGCCAATCGAAGATCTCAATACCTCTTCAAAAAGCAAAATGATATGTAAAGACTTTTGCTTTAGTCACATCAAGACTGCTGCACTTTAGTGCAGGCATGTTGAACTTATCTCTTCTTTTGATGTTCTTTGGGAACTGTTACTGGCAGAAAAACTTCTTGTGGGTTTTTCTATTATAATATCAGAAGATCCCAGTGTGCCACACGAAGCTGGTTTTAACAACCTGACCATTACTTTTGGCAATCTGGGTTACACAAGGTAGTTATGGACAATTGACAGGCCATGGAATATACATTAATAGAACAAGGAAGAACATGTGCAATGATTGATGGATTCTGCCACTTTTACTCAAATAACAGCATGTTTACTGAAAGAGATATTGAAAATCCCTATCCTCAGGCTAAATGGTTCTATACTCTGCATAAGGATAGTCTATTACCACCCACTACTTCAGGGTCTATCAAATACGTTCTTTCCATTGCAAAGGGTGTTCGATTTGCAATTTGTTTTCTTCCAGTTTTGCTCATGCTGATTGATAAACTTGCGTGTTTCAGAATTCAACAACAACTTCTGAAAATAATGAAAACCCTGCAGGGGATACATCCATTGGCAGTGACTGAAAATTCTCCAGCTCATGAAACAGAGCCATTCGATGAGATAGAAAGAGATTTCTGGACCTGAGACAATCAAGGGCTGCATCCCTGATCAGCAGGAAGTATCTATAAACGATATGATGATTCGATGCCCTTCAGCATCCCCATAAGATTAATAGTCAGAAATCTCTAAGGGGGGAATATTGTGGGAAAACTTAGATCACTTTAAGATCATGAGCTGGAAGCCACATCTTTGCTCTGTGTTGCCATGTTCATCTACCTGTCAATCAGGTGACCCCTACCCAAGAAGTACCTCCTCTTACCCAGAATGTGGAGGTGGTACCATGTAAAAACTTCCATTTTTCTAAGCCCATAAAAAAGCTAGGAAGAGTGTAAGCTCTCTCTCTCCTTTTTGTGGACTCAGGGTATACTAATTCCCTGTCTGTGGCCCATTCTCCCTTAATATAAAAGCCCTACTGAGCCTGTGTATTTTTCTCTCTTTGTAAATAAAGTTTATGACACTGCATGCTGTGTTTGTGTTTGTACTTAGAATTCTTCTCTAAGTAAAAGACAAGAATCTGGGAAATAAATTAGGCTAAAACCTAGCCCATAACAGTGGGATTGCTGAATCCTATAGTAAATCTATTTCTAGTTTTTAAAGAAATCCCCATACAGTTATCCATACAGGGTGCACTTATCTGCATTTCCATCAACAGGGTATTAGTGTTCCCCTTTCTCTGCATCCTTGCCAGGATTCGTTATTCTCTGTATTTTGGATTTAGCCATTCTGACTGGGTGAGGTGATATATCATTGGGGCTTTGATTTGTATCTCCCTGTTGACCAGTGATATTGAACATTTTTTTCATGCAACTCTTGGCCATTCACATTTATTCTTTTGAGACCTGACTATTGTGATCCTTTGCCCATTTCTTAACCAGATTGGTTATCTTTGTTGTTGTTGTTGTTGTTTTTGTGGAGTTTTCAAAATTGTTGATATATTCTGGGTATTAATCCTTTGTCAGGTAGGTAGCTCACAAATATTTTTTCCTATTCTGTTGGATGCTTCTTCACTCTACTATTTCCTTAGATGTGCAGAAACTTCTGAGTTTGATATAATCCCATTTGTTTAGTCTTGCTTTTGTTGACTATGCTTTGGAGGTCTTGTCCCAAGAACTCATCCTCTACACCAATGTCTTAGAGAATTTCCCCTACATTTTCTTGCAACAACTTCATAGCCTCAGGTCTTAAATTTAGGTGTTTGATCCATCTTGTGTGAATTTTTGTATACAATGAGAAGTAAGCTTTAATTCTCACTATGTCATCAGATGCTATAACTTCCTTTAGTAGTTGTTTAATCACGAGGGGGAGTTGGTTATTTTTATTTTTTATAATGTGGCAGTTTCAGATTAATCTCCAAATCATGTGAAGATATTAGTACATTGTTTCTCATGAACCATGTTTATTCAGAGTCTGAAGGAATTACAATGAATATGTAATCTCATTTTATTGTTATTTTTAGTTAGTACATTGGAACAGATAACAGGTGCATTTTCTAGTTTCAGAGAAGTAGCAGATCAATGTCTGACACCTGCACAGATGTGTATAGACACAAAAATCACAGAGTATTGATAAAATATGTTTCTCTTCCTGCTCTTTCAAGCAGAAGGTAAAAAGAAGAGAAACAGATTCTTGGTGAGGGAGGAGTAAAGACTTTGTTACTATTTCAAGCAGGTTTACTTCTTTACTGAATCAGAGAAGTTGTCTAGAAAAGGGTCTCTGACTTGTAATTTGGTTCTTTTTTTTTCACATTGCCAATAAAATAAATATATTTCAAAATACTCATGGAATAAAGGGTTAAAAGATAAGTTTCTATTGGTGCAAACACATTTGAAATCGATGTGTTGTTTTTCCATAATACTCACTTTCCATAAACTTTTTGTCAGGTCTTTCACATAAACATAACTTTTTGGGTTATATTTAAAGATAATTATGCAAGCTCTGTGCCTTTTATGTTGGGGTAAGGCCAAGAAAACGATTTCATTGTTAATATTTATACACAGCTTTGTTTTTCCCAGTAAGAATGAGACAATCCGTTTGACCAGAAATTCAAAACTGAGAAGAAAAAATTAAAGTGATTTGGACAGTGTCACAGAAATAGAACACGTCAGAGCTTCATTCAAATCTGTGCCTACCAGCAGTGCTTGAGACGCTACTTGAGACATCTGTGTCTCCTATCAGAATCTGAGTTTGAGTGCCCGCCTTGCTCCCCATTCCAGGTTCCTGCTAATGGTTATCCTAGAAAGCAGCAGGGGACTCAAGTGTCTGGGCTCCTATCGGCCTTGGGAGACCTGATTTGAGCTCCTGGCTTCTGGTTTCAGTCTGGCCCAGCCCGGCTGTTGCAGGCATTTGGGGCGTGAACCAATGCATGAAAGATATCTGTCCTCTGTCTCCGTCTGAATTTCTATCTTTCATAAAATAAAACAAATAAATAATAAAACCTGGGCCTTTATAATATAAAGAGCTCCATTCTTAACACTGAAGTAAAGGAGTTACACATTGAAATCTAAAGTAATGGCGTATGTTTAGGACATTAATTTCATGATTCTGAAGATTATTAGATTTGCTGGAAATGTACGAAACTCTGCGTGGGTCCCTTACTCGACTTCGATCTCTGTGTCCTAGCTTTGTTTCCCCCCTTCTCTCATGCATTCTAGGATTTGCATTGATCGAACCACAGTAGAAAAGATTATCCTTGTCTTTTAACTTATACCCTGGAATTTGTATTATCATTTCCTTTTTATTTTTGACAGCAGATGTATTACAAGCCCAACCAGTGACTTATCCAAAGCTTAACTCAGCTGTATCCTTCAACACCAGTTAAGTACTTACGAAGATGAAGTTATAAAATGTATATCCTTGTTTTTCACTGAAAAATGAAATTTATATACTTTCAGTCTTTTTAGTTTTCTCTGTAGCTGACCTCCTATGATAGTGACTAACGATTTTGTTTCTATTTTAGATTGCTGTGGTCATTCTATTAAAATATTGAAATATGGTTTATTTGATAATTTTAATATTACTATTTGGATCACAGATTTGTTATTCTTTTTTAAATTTTAATTTTTAATAAGGTTTTAACAGATTCAGTGTGGTTTGTAGATACGATTCTGAGAACATAAGGATATTCCCTTTCTCCCTCGCCTTCTTTCTTCCTTTCTGTGTTTTTAAATTCTTTTATTTTTAAAGATTTATTTGTTCATTTGAAAGGCAGAGTTACAGAGAGACATAGGCAGAAGAGAGAGAGAGAGAAAAAGAGAGAGAGAGATATTCTATTCGCTGTTTCACTCCCCACATCACTGCAATGGCTGGAGCTGGGCTTATTTGAAGCCAGGAGCCTGGTGCTTCTGGGTCTCCCATGTGGGTGCAGGGGTCCAAGCACTTTAGTTATCTTCCATTGTTTTCTCAGGCACATTAGCATGGAGCTGGATCAGAAGTGGAGCAGCTGGGACTTGAACTGTTGTCCATATGAGATGTAAGCCCTGCAGCTGGTGGTTTAACCAGCTGTGCCACAGCACCAGCCCCAGATTTGTTTTTCTTCATAACTGAATTAATTAACTGAAAGTTATACTCCTCCTCACTGTGGACTTGACAGTACAGGTTAGATTTTATTCTAGCTCATATTAGGAAATCTAAATTCTCTGCTTACCTTGTCTAAGGACTAGTTTCTTTTTTATACAATGACAACAAAATAACATCATCCTAATTATACCTTAAAATAGCATGATATTGTAAAAATATGTTTATGCTATTTGACTGAGATAATACTTATTAAATAGTAACTTTGTAAGTGGGCATTTAGCTAGCAGTTAAGACATCTGCATGCCATACTGGAGAGCCTGCATTGGATCCCTTGCTCCACCTCCTGATTCTGTCTTCCTGCTAATGTAATTCCTGGGAAACAACACAGGTGGCTAAAATAACTGTGTCCCTGCCAGCTACAAGGAGGCCTTGGATTGCCCTGGAGATCACAGGCCTTTGGAGAGTGAACCAGCAAATGGAAACTCCCTGCCCCCCTCTCTCCCTCTCTCTCCCCTCACCCCTTCCCCATCACCCCCCCTTCTCTCTCTCTAATAAATTGTAGAAAATTGAAAATTTTGGCTTACTAACTATAAATAACAGATAATAAACTTCAAAATTAATTTAGTCAAGAGTTCAATGATATTGTCAAACGTGAGGGCAGTCATTATCATATTATGTTGTCATTGGGAAATAAGGAATTTTCTGTATATTGATGTCATGCTCCAAGTGAGATGTTTATAAATGATTTTTACTAGCAGAAGTTTGGGTGAAGTTTTTCTTGATTCTAATTTTCCAAGAAAGGTCTTTATGTGTGTGTGTGTGTTTAAGTTACTTGGAATAATTTCTACCTGAAATGGAAAATTCAACTGACACTATATTATTTCAAATTTAGTAGCAGAGATATGACAAGGTTAACAGGTTTAATAAGGAATCTCCTACATAATGCACTTGTATTCACAATGATAAACAAATGTGAAAAAAGTAACAAATTAAAAGAAAGCTATAATTAAATGTATGATTAGGTTTTGTAGGGAAATTTAAGTCTCCTCTAAAATCAACATTCACTTAGTTAATTCATTTAGGTAAGTTGAAGACATTCTTGGAAATGAAAATTAGACTTTCCAGGTTGACCTAAACAATTTTTTTTGGCAAAAAAGAGAATTCTGGCTGAAGGCAAGATTTTACCTTTCACCCCATCCACTTTTGTGTAGAGGATGCCATTGGTGTCAAATGATACATAGAAAAAACACTGACTTGAACTGCATCTAATATATTCTGCTTTGCATTATCATAGCTATTTTGGCATATGCATTATTTATCCAATTACCTAGCAAAGCATTTAAATATATTATTATGTTATAAATAGTGTAATATTCTTTTGATGTGCCCAAAGATATGTAAATAGGAGTGAAATAATAAGTTCTACTTCTGAATTAAAAAAGTAAGCGTCAAAATCAACATTTTTATTTATTTGATAGAATACTTACAGGTTCTACTTTATACATAAAACATTGCACTATTTGGTCACTTACATTTGCATTTATGTGGACCATCTTACAATAGATTTTTATCTGAAATGTGTATATTGAGATTGTTTTTCATATTTATTTGGAATTAATCAATTTTTTTAGTTACTATGCTTCCTTTTAGATGCCTCTGTTTGCTTTAGAGATTACCTTAGAGATCATATGTGAGTATATGAATTTTTGACAGTATTACAAATTTTGTACTACAAAAGGTAATACAAGTACTAACATTGTTCCTTCCCAAAAATGCTTGCTAGTTAAAAATTTCATCCCCGACCTCTAATTTTATTGTTTGCATCTTTCCCTGAATTTTTTATTTTCATATATCTGAGGCTATATAAAACACTACTCTCACTGCTTTGAACAATTAATATTCATGTATATTGACACACACACATTTTTAAGCATCCCATTGCCCTTCAGTTCTTCATGTATCTTCATCTTTTATCTGGAATCTTTCTACTTTTGCTGAAAAATGTGCTCTATGTTTTAACTCTTAAAAGGTGTTACTCCTCTTCTCTTGAAAGGTGTTACTTTTCTTGATTTTTTTCTATGCTGTTGCCCTTTTGAAATTTTTGTTCTTATTGTTTTTAAGATTTTCTCTTTGTCTTTGATTTTCAGCAATTAATTCAATGACCAAAATTTGATTTTGTAAACTCCAATGTGCAAGCAGGCCAGTGAATTTTAATCTGACTATAAAAAGTTTGGTAATAATCTTCACATTTCATATTGTTATCATTCTTATAATGCTACCACTTGTCAGAGTTGGCATTTGGCCTACTGGTTCAGACTGCATGTGGGATTCCTATAACCCACAATGGAATAACTTGGTTTGAGTCCTGGTTCTGCTCCTGATTCCAGCTTCCTGTTAATATGTAGCCTGTGAGGAAGCAGGTGATGGCTTAAGTACTTGTGTCTAGGCACCCACATGGAAGACCTGAATTGAATTCATAGCTTCTGGCTTTGGCTTAGTACAACTAAAGTGGATGGAAGATTTTCTCTCTCTCTCTCTCTCTCTCTCTCTCTCTGTGTGTGTGTGTGTGTGTGTCTATCCTGCAAATTCTCAAATAAATAAATATAAATGAGTAAGTAAATAAATAAGTAAAACAATCACATGCTCAGTTTTGGTATAATTTTTTTAAAGTACCCCAAATTACCTGAAGAGTTTGTCACCCAAATATTTGTCCATTTTCCAACTTCATAATTGCTCTAGCCTCTATTTCCTACATATTTCAAAACAACATATTAAAACAAGTTGATTTTAGAAACAAGATAACACAGCTATCTTCTAGTAGACAACATAGGGAAATTATTGACAAAATTGAGAAGCGTTGCCACACTTCTCATTTTATTTTGCTTTGGAAAATACCATTGTCTTATAAATATTTATTATGTACATTAATACAGTGGGTTTATTTTAGCTGTAAAGTAAATTCAATACAAATTTTGGATATTTCTTGGGGTTACATTTGAATGTATTTCATATTATGTATAATTAGATTAATTGAGTCAATAATAATTTATAATTAATTCAATATAAATTTTTTAAAGAATATTGGGTGATTTCAATATTTTTGAGAATAAATTGTGAAAAGCACTTCTTTAATATATCCCTACTTGCAATCATCTTTTTTTTTAGATTTTTGAATGCTGTATGTAATATGGTTCCACTATTTTAGAAATTGCTCAGATATTAACAATTATAATTTTACTAGCTGACTTCTCTTTCATCTTTTTTGTTATGGCAATTAAATATATGTTGCACCTATCACTCTATTGTACATGTCTTTTGTGGTCTTCTGTTTATTTTCTACTCTGTTTTTCTTTTTGCTTCAGTTTGTATTATGTCTGTTTTTTTTTTTTTTAATTTTTTTGACAGGCAGAGTGGACAGTGAGAGAGAGAGACAGAGAGAAAGGTCTTCCTTTGCCGTTGGTTCACCCTCCAATGGCCGCCGCGGCCGGCGCGCTGCGGCCGGTGCACCGCACTGATCCGATGGCAGGAGCCAGGAGCCAGGTGCTTTTTCCTGGTCTCCCATGGGGTGCAGGGCCTAAGCACCTGGGCCATCCTCCACTGCACTCCCTGGCCACAGCAGAGAGCTGGCCTGGAAGAGGGGCAACCGGGACAGAATCTGGCGCCCCGACCGGGACTAGAACCCGGTGTGCCGGCGCCGCTAGGTGGAGGATTAGCCTAGTGAGCCGCGGCGCCGGCCTATTATGTCTGTTTTTTAAAAATATTTATTTATTTATTTACTTAGAGAGATAGAGAGATAAAGAGGTCTGTCATCTGCTGCTCTAATCCCAAATATCACAAAAGCTAGTGCCAGTTCAAAGCCAGGAGCTCGGAACTTAACTCACATCTCCCATGTTAGGAATAAGAACCCAAAAACTTGAAGCATCACCTGTTTCCTCTCCAATTGAGCATTAACAGATCTCTGGATTCCAATGCATGCTGTGACATGAATCCAGACACTTCCCTCTAAGATATAGGTGTCTCAAGCAGCATATTAACTGTTGTGCCAAACTGCTCATGTATTTTATCTATTGACTTGTCTTCTGTTTCAGTAAACACATTGTTTGCTATTTCATTTTATTATTTTTAAGTATTTATGTTTGTGAAATGCATAGTAAGGAGAGAGAGAGAGAGAAAAATCTTCTATATGCTGGTTCACTCGCTAAATGTTTACAACAGTCAGGTTTGGGGTTCAGGATGAAGGCAAGAACCAGAAATACCATATGGATTTCTCATGTGATAGCAGGGAGCCAAGTACTTGGGCCGTGTTCTGGTGCCTTCCCAGGTGAGTTAGCAGAAAGCTGGATTGGAAACTGGACGCTTGAGATTGAAACAGGCACTCTGCATATAGGATGCCAGCATTGCAAATAACCACTTATCCCACTGTGTATGACGACAACTCCTTGCTATTTCATTTTAATACCCATCTATTGGAGGCCGGCACGGTGGCACACTAGGTTAATCCTCCACCTGCGGTGCCGGCATCTCATGTGGGCACCGGATTCTGGTCCCAGTTGCTCCTCTTCCAGTCCAGCTCTCTGCTGTGGCCCAGGTAGACAGTGGAGGATGGTCCAAGTGCTTGGGCCCCTGCACCCGAATGGAAGACCAGCAAGAAGCACCTGGCTCCTGGCTTCAGATCGGTGCAGCGCCGGCCGTGGAGGCCATTTGGGGTATGAACCAACAGAAGGAAGAACTTTAAAATAAAAAAATAGAAATAAAAAAATAATACCCATCTATTGAGTTAATAATCTTATGTATTAGATTGCCCACTTTTGGAATTTTCCTTTGATTCTGTTTTTATATGTAAATGGCTGTTGTTTTAAAAATTTCACATATTAATTTATAGTAATTGAAAGATAGCATTGTATTTATTGTGTGCTGAATGATGCTTTGCATTATAAATTGTGTAATAATAAAAATTTACCTAATTATTGTACATATTACCTTACCAAATTATCATTTTGAGGTGAGAACAAATAGCATCCAGTCTCTTCATTTTTCAAGAATACCCATATATCATAATTAAATAGAGCCACCTTTCTTTACAATAGACCTCTTGAGTCTATTTCTTTTTTTTTTTTTTGACTATAATTAAGTATTCCTTTGACCAGCTTCTCCCCACTCTAGCCTCCAAAAAAATTGCCTTATAGGTTTTTAGTTCTCTCCTTTTTTAACTTCAAGTTTTTCCCTCTGAGTTTAATTGAATAATTTTTATTGGTATGTCTTCAAGCCTTCAGATATCTTCACTTTCTTTAATAGTTTGATTCAGATCTTGATGTTTGAAGAGGTTTGAATTCTGTGCATTATGAATCCTTTTAGGAGGTGTCCCATTGTGACAGGAAGATGGACTCTATCTGACCCTCTGAATTCTGTAATTGTTCCCACTAATCATGACTGTGGATCTTTACTCAGGAATGGGTAATTCCTTTCTATACATACACCAATCATTATGCTGTACTGTCTTTAGGGAGGCATTCTTGAGAAACCTGGAGCTCTTTACCTGTGCAGCTCCCTTCTGCTTAGCACATTGTCCAGTGAACTAATAACTTCGACTCAGTTTGACTCACAGATCCTTCCTTAAACCTTGAGTTCATGGGGTTTCTCTTGGGCTCCTCCACTTTAAACTGGGGACTGTTAACCACTCTTGAATTTTCTCTTCTTTGAAAAAAATTAATATTCTGTCTTCTGTTTCTTGTCTTGACACCTGGAGGTCACTGTCCTTCATTGATTGATGCTTACTGTAATGAAAACAATTCTTTTTTTAACTTAAATTTAATAAATATAAATTTCCAAAGTACAACTTCTGGATTATAGCGGCTTTTTCCCCCCATAACTGCCCTCCCACCTGCAACCATCCCATCTCGCATTCCCTCTCCCATCCCATTCACATCAAGATTCATTTTCAATTATCCTTATATACAGAAACACAAAGTATAAAGTACTGTTTGAATACTAGTTATAGCATTAATTCACATTGGACAACACATTTAGGACAGAGATCCTACATGAGGAGTAAGTGCACAGTGACTCCTGTTGTTGATTTAACAATTGACATTCTTATTTATGTTGTCTGTAATCACCCTAGGCTCTTGTCATGAGTTGTCAAGGCTATGGAAGCCTTTTCAGTTCACCAACTCCAATCTTATTTAGACAAGGTCATAGTCAAAGTGGAAGTTCTCTCCTCCCTTCAGAGAAAGGTACCTCCTTCTTTGATGACCCGTTGTTTCCACTGGGATCTCACTCGTGGAGATCTTTCATTTAGGTTTTTTTTTTTTCCCCCAGAGTGTCTTGGCTTTCCATGCCTGAAATACTCTCATGGGCTTTTCAGCCAGATCCACGTGCCTTAAGGGCTGATTCTGAGGCCAGAGTGCTGTTTAGGACATCTGCCATTCTATGAGTCTGCTGTGTATCCTGCTTCCCATGTTGGATCTTTCTCTCCTTTTTAACTCTATCAGTTAGAATCTGCAGACACTAGTCTTGTTTATGTGATCCCTTTGACTTTTAATCCTATCATTATGATCAATTGTGAACTGAAACTGATCATTTTGATTAGTGAGATGGCATTGGTACATGCCACCTTGATGGTATTGAATTGGAATCCCCTGGCACGTTTCTAACTCTTCCATTAGAGGTAAGTCTGATTGAGCATGTGCTGAACTGTACAATGCTTTCACCTATTTGGTTTGTTTATCCCCTTTTTGTAGGCAGATGGTAAATTTTTTTTTTTGACAGGCAGAGTGGACAGTGAGAGAGAGAGACAGAGAGAAAGGTCTTCCTTTTGCCGCTGGTTCACCCTCCAATGGCCTCCGCAGCGCTGATCCGATGGCAGGAGCCAGGTGCTTCTCCTGGTCTCCCATGGGGTGCAGGGCCCAAGCACTTGGACCATCCTCCACTGCACTCCCGGGCCACAGCAGAGAGCTGGCCTGGAAGAGGGGCAACCGGGACAGAATCCGGCACACCGACCAGGACTAGAACCCGGTGTGCTGGCGCCACAAGGCGGAGGATTAGCCTAGTGAGCCGCGGCGCCGGCGCCAGATGGTAAATCTTATTTCTCCTTCATCTTAACCCCAACTGGAAATGCAAACCAGCACATGGATAATGTTCAGTATCACCAACCATCATAAAGATGCAATAAAAGCTAAAAGAAGTGTCACGTTGAAGTGGCACCCTGACTGACAATAGGGACTCTGTTTTAGAGCACACATGACTCCATCTTGAGAAAGCATGCCCCTCTGTGAAACCATGGTCTGAAACTAATTATGGTCTAAACTAAGACAATAGCAGTATACTACATCCTACTTGGCAATCCGTAGCATGATTGCTAAAGCTTAAAGCAAATAGGCTGCACCTGGATTCATGTTAAGATTGCAATTTGTCCATTTGATTTCAGTTGGTACCTGGGCTAATGTCAAGACTGTAATTAGTATCCTCAAGATTGTAATCGATATTAGTTTTGTATATGCTTTAGGTCAGGTTGACCCTAGTAACTATGTATTACTGCCCCCCTCCTTGTTGTTTATGTCTTTAAAAGCCCTGTTGCTTTGAGCTTCCAGGTTGAGAGATCTTTAGGGCATGAGCCTGCTCTTAACCGCCAGCAATAAAGAACTGTCAAATTTTATCAATATCTGTTGCTCCTCTATTTGCACTTGTAACCAGAGGCAAAACAGTGTCACTCTGCTTATATGGTTGTTATCCCAAAGGCAAAAATAACAAAGGTTAAAGAGGTTGTGGAGAAAAGAAACTCCTACTACATTGTCGGAGGAAATGAAAATTAGTGGTGTCATTACGGAGAACAGTATGGAGGTCTTTCAAAAAGTTAAAAATAAATCTGCTGTGTGACCCAGCTATTCCACTTATGGGTATCTGTCCAAAGGAAATTAAATTAGCATGGGAAAAGAGATATGAGCTCTCTCATGTTTATTGTCAACTTATTCACAATAACCAAGACATGATATCAACTGTGATCTTTTTTAAATTAATGGATAAAGGAAATATTATCAATACACATATTATTCAGCCTTAAAAATTATAAAATCTTGACATTTGTCACAAAATGTATAGAATTCAAGGTCATTATGTCAGTTGAAATGATGGAAACAGGACAAATTTCACATTTTCTCTCATATGCTGAAGCTAATATGTCTTTGATGTGGATCAAAGATAGTGATTACCAAAATCCGAGAAGGGTGTAGAGATGGGGGAGATTTGATAATGGGTCTAAAAATGCAGTTGTGTGAAGATAATTGGTTTTGGTGTCACACAGAAAGGTAGGATAAATGTAGTCCATGATAAAAGTGACAGAAAACTAAATGCCTGATATGATTGGTTTATGCTGTACATATCTGTTGAAATATTGCATTGTGCTTCATGAAATATACCAACATTTCATGTTAATCCAAAAATATTTTTAAAGATTTATTTATTTGAAAGACAGACTTAGAGAAAGAGAGAGAGAGAGAATGAGGTATTTCGTCTACTGGTTCCCTCCCTAAATTGCCCCAGTGGCCGGAGGTGGGCCATGCTGAAGTCAGGAGCCAGGAGCTTCTTCCAGGTTTCCCATGTCAGAGGAGGGGCCAAGTACTTGAGCACATAAGCAGAGAGCTGGATGGGAAATGGAGCAGCCAGGACTGTCACTGCTGCCCATATGGGATGCTGGCACCACAGTCAGCTTTACCTACGATGCCACAATGCTGGCCTCCTAATTTTTTTAAAGGTTTATTATTTATTTGAAAGGCAGACTTACAGGGATAGAGAGGGAGAGAGAGAGAGAAAGAGAAAGAAAGAGAATGAGAGAGAGAGTTAATAAAAATTTTAAAAAATACATTAAGAAATGAAAACTATATCACTTTTTAGAGTTTTCAAGTGTACTTGTACTTTATATATGACTGAGCAAAGCTGTTAAGTAAAATATAGAATATTTGCTCATCCTATTAGTATTTTATCTTTAATTAATAATTACAATTCCTTAAATGTTAATCTCTTTTTGTAAGATCCAATGACTTTAATTTGAAAATAGTATAAACTGCTTTCACTTGGATGAAGTTTCACTGAATATATATTCCCCATCATATTTTAGAATTTTGCTTGTGATAATTTCATGTCAAAATTGATCAAAAGTACTGAAAACTCATGCTCCTAAATATTTTCTGTATGTATTTCTTCAGGCAACTTGAAAAGTCTCTCTTGCTTTACATTAAAAGAAACACGTGTAATCATTATGATTGTTTCAAATATACCTATGAGTAGCAACAGATATATATTCTCTAATTAGTAATAACTATCCAACAAAACTGAAGCAATATAAAGCTATGAATATCACAAAGACACCAGGAGGATAAATTGCTTTTATTTACCAGAAGCTGAGTTATGAAAATAATCACCTAAGAGTAATGATTTCTATAATATGAAATACCAAAAAATTGTAGTGAAATTTGTTTGGGTTCTTCCTACAGTTATGAGTAACAAGTGAAGAAAAATGAAAAAACAAAACAGATTTTATGTTTAATTCCAGACTTTCAGTCCTTATTCACCTACTAAAACATATAAGTAGAAAACGTAATAGAACATCAACATACATTTTTCACATTGAAGTCCATAATCATGGGAAACCTTGTGTCTGCCATTACACACAAAGAAATCACATATAACAAGTCAGTAATTCACTAGCATATAGACTGCAATATTTACATTTAAAACATTGTATAAAAGTAAATGAAATTTATTTATATTTATAAATATAAACTTTTGATATTCTTTTATATTTAGTCTTGATATTTTTTTTTTTCTTATTTGTCAGGTAGAGTTTACAGACGGTGAGAGACAGAGACAAAGAACTTCCTTCCGTTGATTCACTCTCCAAATGGCCGCAAAGGCTGGAGCTGCATCAATCAGAAGCCAGGAGCCAGGAGTTTCTTCCTGGTCTCTCATGCAGGTGCAGGGGTCCAAGGATTTGGCCCATCCTCTGCTGCCCTCCCGGGCCACAGCAGAGAGCTGGACTGGAAGAGGAGAAACCAGGACTAGAACCCAGCGCCCATAGGGGATGCTGGAGCCGCAGGCGGAGGATTAACCTAGTACGCCACTGCGTCGGCCCCCAGTCTTGCTATTTTAAACATTAAAGGAACTCCATTAGCCAGATTTTATCTAATCAAATACTTAAATATTGAATGCAAATAATAATTTTGATAAGTCTATAGAAAAATGTATATTCTAACAAAAAGGGAAATATAATCCTTTTAGGATATTCCTTAAGTGATTAGATTTATTATTTTATTTCATTCAACACAGTTACTAATGGTTAAAAACTTGTGCTAGATATGGCTTAATTATGTCAGTCTGTAAGGATACCTATTAAAATAGAATATACAATAGATTTATAAAATATGGCTGTAATGGTTAACTTAAGAAAGATACTCTCATATCTTATTTTCCTTACTTTTTCCATAATCTGAGGAAATTGAATTCCAAAGTAAAAAGACTTATTAGCAATAACATCAAATCAAGCTCAATGTCAAGCCCAAGACAGAGAGGTTGTGCATACTCAGTGATGATTCCTGGTATCACCAATTCCACTTTCCTGGTAGCACTTATTGAACAGGGCAGATCTCAGTTGATGCAAATGGATAAGAACTTTTGCAAGTACTTGCTCTTGCTTTACCCATCCATAATCACCTTGTTAGATAAAGGGCTATTGTAAAGTACATCTCAAACATCTCTCTTCTGCTCCTTTTAATAAATCCTGACAGGATGTTCATCTCTGCATTGCTCTTATTGTTTTTCATTTTTCAATTCACTTTGTTCATTTTCAATCAATTTTGTTCATTTTCAATCAATCAAGACAATGTTGCTTGATTAAGTAACATTGAAGCTTCAGAATATTCCCTTAAAAATTCTAAGATAATCATTTTCTAGTGTGTTGTGAATTTTGTCTTCCATATAAAAATCAAAAAACTTTAAAAATTATTATGTTTCAGCATCTGACTCAACACTTATGACTCATCACACCTTAAGCCTGTGGTCTCCAAAATACTCATTGTGCTCACTTGTAAAATGAACACACTCCTTTACATATTCTCACTTCTCAAATGTACCTAATAATGCATCTATTTAGAATGTCCCCTTTCAATAAAATGTTTCAAAGAAACCCAGTTCATACCTTAAAGAATCTTTATTTATCTGTTAAGCCTTAAGTGTCTAACAAAATAGGTGAATTTAAAAGGAAAGTTCTGGAAATCTTTTCATGAGGACACTAGAGGAAAATAGAATGTGCATCAAGGCCACTAGCAGATTTCAGGGAGAATATAACCTCTAATTAAAGACGAGGAAGGGCTGAGTATTTAGCCTAACTATTGAGACAATAACTGGGCACCTGTAACCCACATCACACTCCTTGGAGTCAATTTCTGGCTCCAGTTCCTGGTTCCAGCTTCCTGCTGAGTCACACCCTGTGACATAATGGTGGAGGCTCAAGTAGCTGTGATCCTTCCACTCAGTGGGAAACCTAGCTCCCAACTTTGCCTCTAGCCCAATACCTGCTCACCCTTGCAGGTTTTTGGAGAGGGGCCTTTGTATGGGAGCTGTCTGTCACTCTATCTTTCTCAAATAAAAAAAAAAAAAAGTAAATGTTTCAAGGATTTTGATACCTATCAAAAATTCACAAGTTAAGAGTATCAAGTGCTTTTCCTTTTAGAAGAAAGAGGGTCAGTGTCCTAAAGAGTGGTACAAAACCCTGATGTGAAAATACACGTATGCTCAGACCACATACACATAATGAACTGCAGGTAATCCATTATGGGTAGATCACAAAGTACAAAGAAGAGTAGTGTAAGATGACAGTTGGCAGGGAAGAAGAGGCAGATCGAGGAGCATTTTTGTGGCATGCCAAAGAGTTTCTTTTTAATAGGCAAAAAGCAGTATCAAATCCTTATAATATTGGTCTGGAAGGAAATAGAAACACAATTATATTTTCTTCTGGCCAAAGAAAAATAATGTTCCATACTGATTTTTTACTTATTTGGAGTCATGTTCCAATGACTACACACAGATACTTTAAATAGTCTGTGGGAAAATGGAAAATTCAAGATAAATTTATTTTGAAACAAGTATTTTTAAAATCTTTATATAAATTTTCAAAACACATTTTCTATGAGCTTTTTCAATGATTTATATTTTTATTAGCTGTAAAAAATATATTTTAAAGAGTTTTTTGAAAAAAATTAGATGTCTTATATACTAGGAACATTAAACTGCAAATTTTACTGCACTAAATTATATATTGACATTAGATGTTAATGAATGACAGTTTAGTACTTCTTGCAATTACAATAAAAAAGTATAAGCAAGGTAAATAAGGTTGAGATATTAGTTAATAAAGTACAATTGTACCTGAAGCCTTGGGGATTAATGAGAATATGAATTCTCTAAGCTAGGGGTCATTCTCTCCTGATCCTGTATATCTGTGATTCCATTACTGTTAGTGTTTTCAAGAACAGATCCACTGGGTTAAATGTGATAGAATTTAGCCTAAGGGCCAAGACAGAGGATAATTGGATTTGAGGTAGGGAAGTATAGAAAGTTTATTCTGGCTGCATTATAAAGTATAATTTGAAAGTAAGTCTTAAAAGTAGAGATATTGGTTAGAATTATGTCACTGTAGATGATAGTACCCTGCCAACTAATTGATTGCCAGTAGCAAGAGAATCACTAAATTTGTATGAGTGATATTAAATGTTAGAATTTTATGGATATTAGATTCATTAGTAGATTAAATATTGCAGGATAATGGTTAACATAAAAATATTGAAACATCAAAGATGATTTCTGGGTTTTAGTCATGAGCAGCTGAATAAGGTTTGTGAATTATTAGGGAGTGTTGAAGGAACACACAAGTCGCTAGAGGATGAGGAAAAATTAGACATTGAAAATCAGTAGCCTACAGGGCATCCAAGGGCAGAAAGGCAACAAGCAGAAAGATGAACAGGTTTGCCAAACTTCGTTAACTTGAGATATAACTCAGAAAAAAAATTAATTCATGAAAAAGTAAATTCAGAGGGGCCGGTGCTATGGCATAGTGGATAAAGCCGCCACCTGCAGTGCTGACATCCCCAGTGGGTGCCGGTTCTAGTCCTGGCTGTTCCTCTTCTGATCCAGCTCTCTGCCTATGTCCTGGGAAAACAGTAGAAGATGGCTCAAGTCCTTGGGCCCCTGCACCCTTGTGGGAGACCCAGAATAATCTGGATCCTGGCTCCTGGTTTCAGATTGGCACAGCTCCAGCCATTGCAGCCAACTGGGGAGTAAACCAGCAGATGGAAGACCTCCTCTCTCTCTGCCTCTCCTTCTCTCTCTGTGTAACTCTGACTTTCAAGTGAATAAATAAATCTTTAAAAAGAAAAAGTAAATTCAGAAATTACAAAGAAGAATGTGATCTATTAGAATGAGCATGAAAAAGTTACTAGAATTTTGGATTGCATGATTAATTAAAAGAGATTTAAGAATAATTATTCCATATAATCCTATCCCCCTACAGTCAAAATTCAACCTTACATTACCTGTATTCTTATTGTTTAGTAGATGTTTAAAGAAAGAAAGCCACAGAGTTGTTACCTTTTATTTCATTGGGGATTTGTTTTTAAATGGAAGTCTAAACACAGCTTTCACTTTTAATTCTATATATTTTATTTCCTTATAAATACTATGATTTCATTGATTCAGCAAAAATGAATTATTATAAAGATGATGTAAACATCTATTAATTAGGTATCAAGTTTGAGAAATGCATAAATATATTGTGAAGAAAAAGAGAAAATATGGAGAATCAATGGTTCATTTAAAATTTATTTTGTAATAATCTTAACTCATTAAGTCTCAAACTTTCAATTCTACAAATATTTCAAAGACATTTACATAGTTGCATTAAAATAAGTTGGAAATCATAATCCAGAGCTGTTATATATCCTTTAGCATTAAGAATGAAAATATAACTTGTCTTATAAATAGGACACTGGCACAATATATTATAATTTATATATGTATACACACACACATATATATATATATATGATATATAAATAGGATAGTGGGCAAGGCTATCCTTTCTTACATTACACAATATATAAAAAAGTGATTTTCATGACTCATTCTACAATTATTTTTGGTGGAAAGGAGAAAAATACTTAAAAGTGATACATTTTTGACAGTATATTGTTTGTTTCACCCGACATGGCTTGTTTTGACATCATTGTTCTTCTTGCCATTTGAGAATACAATGGCTTTTCTTGTCAAGCATGATATAATTTTGGACAGCATTAGATCTGGGAGTATTATGCTTCCTGTAGAGGTGGAATACTTGGAGATAAAGCGATTTATCCACACTGCCATTGAAATCAGTGTGGCTACTCCATACCTTTGAAGTACATTGCTTTACTCTTTATTTTTCCAACACTGAACTTAGCCAAGTGATTCCACTGAATTGTAGTTCTTTCCAATACTGACCATGAGAATAATGACAATGAGAATTGAATTATTTTATCAAATCTGTAGTAATAAAACTCTCTTGCTTTAATAACAATGAATAATGATAATTATAATAATGAATAACAACCATTAAATAATGTGGTTAGTTACTGAAGGTACTTACTTAATCTGTGTTCCTTCATGGTATCCATAGTTTGGATTCCAGTATTTCAAACGTGTACCTATAAGTAATAACCAGTGGGTAGATAGTTGAGAAAAGTCTGTGACTGTGGATTCTTTACCTCCTCAATGTTTAAAGAGCTACCTCACCTTCAGCACATGGGTTACAACTTGTCAGCAAATAGTCATGTGCAGCAACACGTTAGAGTGCACATTGACCTAGTGTCCCATTTATGGAACAGCGATTTTTGAACATTCATAATTCAAAACACAGGTCCATTCCTGTATATAAAATCACAATCTAGTTCTAGAAAATGCATTCATGGATGATATATTATATTATATATCAGTTATAAACATAATCTTTTGTTCAGCTGAACATTTAGTAAAATAAATTTTCATAGTGATGTTTATGGAATTTTCTCAATAGATTTAAAAATATTTTAAATGCTCTAATCATCTACCTATTATTTTTCTCAAAAGAATATAACACTAAAAACACAATATTTATTTCAAAGTTTTCAAAAGTAGTATACATATTGCTTGATTTAAGTTTTTTATAGGCATCCTTTATATAAAGTGATGGAATTGAATGAGTTAAAAAGAGCACAAAGGACAAGGCCTTTGAAATCTATAATTCTTTTCCCTCATTTTCAATTTCCTACCTCTTCTTTCCTATTCTACCTTTAGTTCTTCTCAGTCATGACCCCCAAAAGCCAAGTTCTGAGTAAATATGGAGAATAAATGGTAATTTTAGGACCATAATTGTTGGACCCACTGATTCCTGTTTTCTAAATAATCACTTTTACTCACAGTGAACTAATACAGTTCATCTTATGGAATAGAGAGTTTACTTGTAATTATCATCTACTTTTACTTATGCAAATTATACTGATGCCACATTCTCTGGAAATGGATCTTGTTTCTTATTATAATCTTAGCAGTTTTGCAGACTAAGTCTGGTTTATCAACCTGAGTAATTTAGAAACAGCAAACTGCAAGTGTAAAAAGACTGATGTTCAGATACATATACTTAATTCTCAACCTACTGTCTTTATCTTAAAAGTAAAAGAGATAAATAAATAATAAACAGAAAGAAGATTGTTGACTGTCCACTGATGAACACAGGAAATGCATCTTTTTATATGTGATTCTGTTCTTTAACATTTTTAATGTGAACCCATTCTAAGTTTGTAAGAAGCTTCCAGGAACTGTATCCTATGGCTTAAAGGTCAATACTTCAAAGAAATTCTTTCTTAAAAAAAAATCCTGCCATCAGAAGGCAATTTTATATGATTGGTATCAACTTGTTTTTTTCCAAATCTACAAAGCAACTACTGTCAACCTTTCAACGTTTACTGAAAATAACCCTTCATCAAAGCTTCTAGATTCACACACAATGCTATTTCACCATTAAGTTTGAAGACTTGATTCATGTGCCTCTGCAGCTCTGAAATTTCCTACTATTTTCCAGCTTTTTAGTGATCGAGGAGAGGGTGAAGAAAGCAGAGTAGTGACTAAAAAGTCACACTCAAAACGAACACCTTTCCTGTTTTTCTTTTGAGATGTGATGAGAATTCCAGCACATTAAAAAAGTGAGAGCCCTTCTCTTTTTCTTCATGAAGATAGCAAAGAACCCATAGAATCAACAATAAAGGCATATTGTGGAATAATCAGAAACAAAATTATGGCTGGCATGGTTTTCAAATGATATTAAGAAAAATAAAGCATATAAATTATAGGCAGATTGACAAAGTGGTTTGTTATATTATTGCTCTTTGGGATAAGTAAGAATGTCCTGGAGTTAATCTTTATTCATGAGAAAAATTTATGATTTTCCAATATAGCTTAAAATCAGAATTGGAACAATCTAATATGAAAATATACAAGATGGCTGTAAATAAGTTAAATTGTGAAAAAATGATAGAAAAAACACATTTAATAAATGGCAATTTGGAATATGAAAGAAAAATATAGCAAATATGCTTGAAGATTTAAATATTCTAATTACACAAGATTAGAGCGTTTTAAATATAAAAGCAAAAGTAAAATCATGATCCAGATTTCATATAATCATTTACTAGACTTCTTAGTAAAGGAAATAAACATACTCTATACGTATTTTTCAAAATTGAAAATTATTGTAGCATATCTATTCCAGCGATTTACAAATTAAAAGGATCTACTTAAGGATAAAATCTTATGAAGAATCACTGATATGCCTTTTAATTTAGCAAACTGAGAATCAATCCCTTTTCTTGATTTCTTAGAGCATAAGTTTTTAGAATGCACTGATGAAAATACCAAATTGTAAAGGAATAGCCCTGTGATGTTCTGTTTTAGGAGTTAAAACGCCTGTGCTCTCCATAGAAGCTCTCTGTTTTGCCCCTTATCTTTCCACTGTCTCTACATTTTAAAAGCATGAATTCCTCCCTGAGATTTCTGTGCTTCTTTATAGTGTTTTTTATACTTTTCTTATGTCACTTGCCTGCCTTATAGTGTCAAATACTTACACAAGGTAAAATATACCTGTTATTAAGATATTGTACAGTGAATATTAAAAAAACATTAGTACATTGAAGGAAATTACATTGTTAGGACATTTGATCTCTCTCTCTTCCTCCCTCCCCCAGTCCCTCTATGAAATACATTTATATTTATTTCTCTCCCTTGGAAGAATCTATTGTGTTTGCAAGTGAGCTTAATTTGAGATAAATACTTACTAAAACAGGCATTTGACGCTAGACTTTATTTATTTTTATATGAATGCTTAAATCTCATGATTCTCCAGACATTTTCCTCTGTTTTCATTAACTTAATTTGTAGTCCCTTTTGTTTAAATATCTCCTCTTTCCAGAAATGGCTGAGACAAAGGCTTCCAATTGTTTCAGAGTTGTCTCAGAATATTTTTGTTTCATCACATGTTAAATATGCATAAGACATTTGAATATATACAGAATGACTCTTTGGAATCACTAAGTGCAGAAAATGCAGTTTATATTTGGTTGTGAGATGTGATATCACAAAAACAAATAAAAGTTATAATCTTTTAATTCTTAAAACATATTGATTTCAGATTGATGAGCTGATCCAGATGCTCACATTCAAAACTAGGATACAAAAAGTTCACTTGCTTTGTTAGCACTATGTATCTCACCACCAAACCTTTATAATATACATTTGAGACAGATGCCCAGAGCTTTATACCCCAACAAATTCACACAAGAAAACAGAAACACTTGATACTAATTTACTGTGTAAAGAGGATTAAACAGTGTTAAGAAACAACCTTGCCGGCGCCGCGGCTCACTAGGCTAATCCTCCACCTAGCGGCGCCGGCACACCGGGTTCTAGTCCCGGTCGGGGCGCCGGATTCTGTCCCGGTTGCCCCTCTTCCAGGCCAGCCCTCTGCTGTGGCCAGGGAGTGCAGTGGAGGATGGCCCAGGTGCTTGGGCCCTGCACCCCATGGGAGACCAGGAAAAGCACCTGGCTCCTGGCTCCTGCCATCGGATCAGCGCGGTGCGCCGGTCGCAGCACGCTGGCCGCGGCAGCCATTGGAGGGTGAACCAACGGCAAAAGGAAGACCTTTCTCTCTGTCTCTCTCTCTCACTGTCCACTCTGCCTGTCAAAAAAAAAAAAAAAAAAAAAAAGAAACAACCTTTGCATAAATCATTAGTCAATTTATTTAAAATGTTCAGAAAATGGGAGGAAAACGGTACAAAAATCTATTTTTTCACTAGATGGAGTATTAAGAAAAATGTTTTGCTTTTTAAAAATTCTATGTGGAGTGTGCTTGCTGGTGGTCATTTAATTATGGGAGAAGAAGCTGTGAAAATGACCCCTAGCAAAATTGCAGATTTATTATTAAGCATTTGCATAGAAAATGTAGCTTGCGGTTTTAGGACACATTCTCGCCTGAAGAGAAGAGCTCTAGTAACAGCTATGTAACAGTACTTAGTTAATTGCTAAGCAAGAATATTACACACTGCACACTGAGGAAATGTGTGTTATTTGGGAAAAGAGGAGACAGCATCTATAGCTGCCACTTGAAAGGAAATGTCTCGAATGTTTTATGAGTGGTGCAAATCACACTGGATAATTATCCATATTTATTTTTGAGGAGACCAAAAGACTCATCTATAAATATTCTTCATCTTGAGAGAAACATTATATTGCCACAGGGCATGTCACCCTGACATATTGTTTCTGTGGAAGCCAGCAGCATGAGCTAACTGCAGAAACATCAAGTGTTGTGACATAACCTCAGTCCATCTGGATGTACAGAGAGTTTTAAGTTTCATTAAGCTCTTATTAGAATTTATGACAACTGTCCCAATCTATTTTCAGGGGCTTCTGTGTCCAATGACTCACTAATTTTATCACAGGAAATTTACTGCTAGAGTTCAAAATGACCAAAGGTTGTGGATACCAAAATTGAGAACTTTCCACCATGTCAATAAAGCAAAACTTGATTATCTTCTTCCAATGGAACACAATGAGTTCCATTTCTGTCTATGTAGGTATATTTCAAATTATTCTTATTGTTCTTAGGAAATCTACTCCATTAAACAAACAACTCAAACAAACAAAAACATCAGCATTTTAATTCCCTATAATCAACCCATAATCCACATAATTTTGACCATGAATTTGGTCAATAGCCAAACTTGCTAAGCTGATAACATTTCATAATCAAAATATCATGAGAATGCTTCTGCACCATCAAATGTAAATGGTGGCTTTGTCTCCATGGGTAAATAACAGTCCAGAACTGATTCTTCAATAACTAAGTTTAATTTTTAAAATGTCATTTGATCTTAATGGTTCAATTTCTTCAAAATTAGATTCAGAAGTTTTTTCACATTAAATAGCCTTATCAGCTGATGTTTTTATTTTTTGTGTTGAACTGTCTTCTTCTCAATAAATAGTATCCATTGTGTATTGACCTTATAATACTTTCGGTTTGTTGTATGACAGTTCGCCCGGTTTATATCTTACATTTTCTATTAAACTATGAACATCTTGAGGGAGCAAAATAGTTTGAACCATCTTTCAATTTTATACCATTTGTTACATATCATAAATGTTTTGAAAGTTGAATGAATGCATGAAACGACGTGGTACATGTTGAAACCTACAAATAAGAAAGCCAAAAACCAAACTTGATATTGTTTCTAGCATGATAAACTCTAGCTATGTACCTTGTTTATAGAGAGAAAAATTGTCATGATTATGTAAAGAAAGAGCTTCATATTGAAGCTAACTTTGTTGTATCTACTTTTTTTTTTTTTTTTTTTTTGACAGGCAGAGTGGACAGTGAGAGAGAGAGACAGAGAGAAAGGTCTTCCTTTGCCATTGGTTCACCCTCCAATGGCCGCCGCGGCTGGCGCGCTGCGGCCGGCGCACCGCGCTGATCCAATGGCAGGAGCCAGGAGCCAGGTGCTTTTCCTGGTCTCCCATGGGGTGCAGGGCCCAAGCACCTGGGCCATCCTCCACTGCACTCCCTGGCCACAGCAGAGGGCTGGCCTGGAAGAGGGGCAACCGGGACAGAATCCGGCGCCCCGACCGGGACTAGAACCCGGTGTGCCGGCGCCGCTAGGTGGAGGATTAGCCTAGTGAGCCGCGGCGCCGGCCTGTATCTACATTTTAATTATAAAAACAAACGTGTTTCTGAGTGGCATATTTTTAACTTTTCAAGATTTATTAGGATTTTATACATAAGACTTATAGATGTTATAAATGCAAAAGTAACAGTTTTTAAAAAAAAAGTAGAAACATCAAAGCATATCTAGAATTGGAAGAATTTCATATTAATATGATGAATACAATGCTGTAGTTTGGGGCAAAGGGTGGATTCTACTGGAGAGGAAGCATAATTATATTAGTAATGTTATTTACTGGCAAAACAGCACAACAGAAGCAAACATTGCAATTTTAAAACATGCTCCCAGCACTACATGCATTCTGGTGCTCATTTGTGATATTTTAGGAGACATTCTAATATTCTGTTATTGAATTGTTTTAATAGCATCACAGTCTGAGTCCTATTACTGACATCCATGAACAGCATGAGACAATTGGGTTTTGTAATGCAGTGGTAGATCAGAGTGGTTTATCATATAAATGGTTAGCCATAGGAGCAGATGATTCTGATGAGATTTACCTCATTTATTTTTAGGAAATAAAAAAGTATCACTAGGTTTCACAAAGCATAATTAAAATACTAATTACAAAGACTGTGCTACATGGCTACCGACTGTCATCTTTCTTTTGCCGAATTTTTCAGTGTTTTGAATACATCTAGCCAGGCCCTAATAATAACATGATGAGTCCTTAGGGAGCCTTATTCTCAATGTTGTAGGTTGGATGCCAAAAATTCTTTATACTATAAAAATAACTAATGATGATTTAATGTAAAGTTAGTTGCTATGAAAACTGATAAAATCATTACCAAAATAACGACAAAAACATTAGAGGGCATAATTAAGTTTCTCAATGTGATTTAATAGATGGAATTAACTTTACCATTAACTCTTTCTGACATTATTTACTCTATTAATCTTATCATACATATTTTAGATCCTCATTGTCTAAATGCAATTTCAACTAATATAATGTTCAAGAGTGAAAATAATTTTATTTTGTAAATTTTGGTTTTAATTTTCTGTCAGAAAACCATAAGGAAAATAAATATCAAATATTAAATTTGTGTTTAAAAATTGAGCCTAATCCACTGTTGGTGGGAACGTAAACTTGTGCAGCCACTGGTGGAAGACAGTATGGAGATATCTCAGAAATCTGAATACAGACCTAGCATATGATCCAGCCACCTCACTCCTGGGAATTTACCCAAGCCAAAAAAAAATCAGCATATGAAAATTATCTGTACTCTCATGTTCATTGCACCACAATTCACAAAAGCTTAGATAAGAAATCAACCCAGATGTCCATCAACTGTCCACTGGATAAAGAAATTATAGTATATATACACTATGGTGTACAACTCAGCTGAAAAAAAATTAAATCCTGTCATTTGCAACAAATGGACCCAACTGGAAAACATTATACTTAGTGAAAAAGCCAGTCCCAATAAGGCAGATACCATATGTTCTCCCCAATCTGAGGTAACTAATAGAGTAACTAAATGTAATGTATTAGAGTGAAATGAACATTTTGAGATTTAATGATTGTTTACAGCCCTTGTCATTTCTGTTGAGGAACAGTGTTTTTTCTTCATACTATTTGTTGAACTCTTTACTTAGTGTAGGATTTGATTTATGATCATTAAGTAAACTGAAAATAGATCTTTGTAAAAATTAATAGTGGGAATGTGAGAGGGAGGAGGAAAAAGGTTTGAAGCTTGTGGGAAGGGATAATAGAGTAGGAAGTATCACTACCTTCCGCCATTCTATGAGTCTGCTGAGTATCTCGCTTCCCATGTTGGATCACTCTCCCCTTTATTTATTCTATCGGTTAGTATTAGCAGGTACTAGACTTGTTTATGTGCTCCCTTTGACTCTTAGTCCTTTCATTATGATCCATTGTGAACTGAAATTGATCACTTGGACTAGTGAGATGGCATTGGTACATGCCACCTTGATGGGATTAAATTGGAGTCCCCTGGTATGTTTCTAACTCTACCATTTGGGGCAAGTCAGCTTGAGCATGTCCCAAATTGTACATCTCTTCCCTCTCTTATTCCCACTCTTATGTTTAACAGGGATCACATTTCAGTTACATTTCAACACTTAAGAATAACTGTGTATTAATTACAGAATTAAACCAGTTATTCCTGAATATGTATATAACTTAAATAAAATTAAAACTATGAGCCAATCACAATTAATAGACTTTTTTTGAGAGTTACATAGTTTTATTATCAATTATGATAAATATAATTATAAATGTATTATAAATATAGATATGAATATTACAGATATATTTTTCTGGTTCTGACCTAGTATACGGTCAGTCTTTTTTTTTTTTTTAAGCTTTTATTTAATGAACATAAATTTCCAAAGTACAGCTTATGGATTACAATGGCTTCCCCCCCATAATGTCCCTCCTACCCGTTACCCTCCCCTTTCCCACTCCCTCTCCCCTTCCATTCACATCAAGATTCATTGTCAATTCTTTTTATATACAGAAGATCAGTTTAGCATACATTAAGTAAGGATTTCAAGTTTGCTCCCACACAGAAACATAAAGTGAAAACTACTGTTTGAGTACTAGTTATAGCATTAAATCTCAATGTACAGCAGCACACTAAGGACAAAGATCCTACATGAGGAGTAAGTGCACAGTGACTCCTGTTGTTGACTTAACAAATTGACACTCTTGTTTATGGCCTCAGTAATCACCCTAGGCCCTTGTCATGAGCTGCCAAGGCTATGGAAGCCCCCTGAGTTCACTGACTCTGATCATATTTAGACAAGGCCATGGTCAAAGTGGAAGTTCTCTCCTCCCTTCAGAAAAAGGTACCTCCTTCTTTGATGACCCGTTCTTTCCACTGGGATCTCACTCGCAGAGATCTTTCATTTAGGTTTTTTTTTTTTTTTTTGCCAGAGTGTCTTGGCTTTCCATGCCTGAAATACTCTCATGGGCTTTTCAGCCGGATTGCCATGCCTTAAGGGCTGATTCTGAGGCCAGAGTGCTGTTTAGGACATCTGCCATTCTATGGGTCTGCTGTGTATCTCACTTCCTATGTTGGATCGTTCTCTCCCTTTTTTTTTCTATCAGCTAGTATTTGCAGACACTATTCTTGTTTATGTGATCCCTTTGGTTCTTAGTCCTATCATTATGATCAATTGTGAACAGAAATTGATTACTGGGACTAGTGAGATGGCATTGGTACATGCCACCTAATAGACTTTTAAGTATGAAAAATTAATTTGAAATTAATCATAAAACTTGATGTGGCTAGTCCCTTATTGCCTGTATTCAGTAATGTGTCTTTAGATTTTGATTATAATAGAGTATTGTAATTCTATATTATTGTTACAAATCAAAGGGAAATGTTATGCTTATATCTCTAGGAGAGTAACAGATTTTTTGGGGGTAGTAAAGTAATCAAGTGAATTTTTAATCAATCAAATACGTGCCATTTTATTATAAATGGTATCAAATTAAAGGTAATAGAAACCTATCAAACCATTTTAAATAAGTCACTTTATAAAATATATCATTTGATATTTGATATACTTTTTAAAAATAAAAGTCACTTTATCCTTATTTAAAATCACTATCTATTAGGCCATTATATATTGCAAAATGTGCACTCAATTGTCAGGCATAGTATGAGACAAAGACATAAACCAAGAGAATATAAAGTACATAGGCAGACTATGGACAAAATATGTCCACATGTCTTTACTATCATTTTCACAGAATATTTTTGTGTGTTTACTTATTTCTTTGTTTTCTTTTTCTCATGGCAGGCTGTACAGCAGTCAAACAACAGTATTGAATAAGCTTATTTCAACAGAATGGTATATTTTTTAACTTTATTTAAGCTATATAAATTTCCAAAGTACAGTTTGAGGATTACAATGACTTTTTCCCCCCAACAGAATAGTATATGAATCTATAGGTTTCCCTTAAAAAAATATATATATATATATATCTTTTAATTAAACAGTTTTAAGAAGAATTAAATAAATTCTATTATCTACTTATGCGCTTTTTAATTTATGAATGGGAGTTATAAGAATGATTAATGTGGGCCGGCGCCGCGGCTCACTAGGCTAATCCTCCACCTAACAGCACCGGCACACCGGGTTCTAGTCCCGGTCGGGGCGCCAGATTCTGTCCCGGTTGCCCCTCTTCCAGGCCAGCCCTCTGCTGTGGCCAGGGAGTGCAGTGGAGGATGGCCCAAGTGCTTGGGCCCTGCACCCCATGGGAGACCAGGATAAGTACCTGGCTCCTGCCATCGGATCAGCGCGGTGCGCCGGCCGCAGCGCGCCAGCCGCAGCGGCCATTGGAGGGTGAACCAACGGCAAAAGGAAGACCTTTCTCTCTGTCTCTCTCACTGTCCACTCTGCCTGCCAAAAAAAAAAAAAAAATGAATAATGTGGATATAAAGAAACCATGTTACATATTACATTTTAATATTTTGATATTATATTAAAATACAGATACTTCAGGGGTCGGCACTGTGGCGTAATTGGCTAAGCCTACATCTACAGCACTGGAATCCCATATGGGCACCATTTAGATTTCCAGCTGCTCCTCTTCCAATCCAGCTCTCTGCTATGGCCTGAAAAAAAAATGTAAGATGGCCCAAGTGCTTGGATCCCTGTACACGCAAGGGAGACCCCCAAGAAGCTCCTGGCTCCTGGCTTAAGATTAGTCCAGTTTCGGCAGTTTTCGAAATCTAGGGAGTGAACCAGGAGATGGACGACCTTTCTGTCTCTCTTCTCTCTCTTTCTCTTTGTAACTTTGCCTCTCAAATAAATAAAAAAAAAGCTTTTAAAAAATACATATACTTCAGTCACCAATGTTAAATGTTTTGTCTTCCAAAACATATTTCAGCCCTGCTTTTAAATGCATTCTCTAATGGTTAACCTAAAAACAAGTGTCAATGTTTACTGAAAAGACGTCTTTGGCTCTTTCTCATTCTTTCTTGCATCCTATTACAAGCCAGCACAGAGGGAACAGAGCTGGATCCGATGTCCTTTAAGTTGAATTTTCCTTACCAAATATAAAAAACAACCTTGGGGATTTTTTTTCCTTTAAACTTAAGGATTTTATACAGCACTTATGTATCTAGGTAAAATGAGTTCTACTGAATAAAAATGAGAAATAATATACCATGAATGACTTTTTAAAAAATTTTATTTAATAAATATAAATTTCCAAAGTACAGCTTTTGGATTACAGTGGCTTTTTCCCCCCATAACCTCCCTCCCACCCGCAACCATCCCATCTCCTGCACCCTCTCCAGTTCCATTCATAAAGATTCATTTTCAGCAGGCGCCGCGGCTCACTAGGCTAATCCTCTGCCTTGCGGCGCCGGCACACTGGGTTCTAGTCCTGGTCAGGGTGCTGGATTCTGTCCCAGTTGCCCCTCTTCCAGGCCAGCTCTCTGCTGTAGCCAGGGAGTGCAGTGGAGGATGGCCCAAGTGCTTGGGCCCTGCACCCCATGGGAGACCAGGATAAGTACCTGGCTCCTGCCATCAGATCAGCGCGGTGCGCCGGCTGCAGCGCACTGGCCTCGGCGACCATTGGAGGGTGAACCAACGGCAAAGGAAGACCTTTCTCTCTGTCTCTCTCTCTCTCACTGTCCACTCTACCTGTCAAAAAAAAAATTCATTTTCAATTATCTTTATATACAGAAGATCAATTTAGTATTACTAAGTAAAGATTTCAACAGTTTGCACCCTCATAGAAACACAAAGTGCTAAGTACTGTTTGAGCACTAGTTATACTGTTAATTCACATTGAACAACACAATAAGGACAGAGATCCTACATGAGGAGTAAGTGCACAGTGACTCCTGTTGTTGACTTAACAAATTGACACTCTTGTTTATGGTGTCAGTAATCACCCTAGGCTCTTGTCATGAGCTGCCAAGGCTATGGAAGCCTTTTGAGTTCGCCAACTCCAATCTTATTTAGACAAGTTCACAGTGAAGGTGGAAGTTCTCTCCTCCCTTCAGAGAAAGGTACCTCTTTCTTTGATGGCCTTTTATTTCCACTGGGATCTCACTCACAGAGATCTTTCATTTAGGTTTTTTTTTTTGTTTTTTTGTTTTTTGTTTTTTTCCACAGTGTCTTGGATTTCCATGCCTAAAATAGGGCTCTCATGGGCTCTTCAGCCAGATCCGAATGCCTTAAGGGCTGATTCTGGGGCCAAAGTGGTATTTAAGACATCTGCCATTCTATGAGTCTGCTGTGTATCCTGCTTCCCATGTTGGATCGTTCTCTCCTTTTTAATTACATCAGTTAGTATTAGCAGACACAAGTGTTGTTTATGTGATCCCTTTCACTCTCTTTTTTTTTTTAATTTATTTTTTTGACAGGCAGAGTGGACAGTGAGAGAGAGAGACAGAGAGAAAGGTCTTCCTTTTGCCGTTGGTTCACCCTCCAATGGCCGCCGCAGCCAGCGCAGTCTCCTGGTCTCCCATGGGGTGCAGGGCCCAAAGACTTGGGCCATCCGCCACTGCACTCCCTGGCCACAGCAGAGAGCTGGCCTGGAAGAGGGGCAACCGGGACAGAATCCAGCGAGACTAGAACCCGATGTGCCAGCGCCGCAAGGCGGAGGATTAGCCTAGTGAGCCCCAGCGCCGGCGATCCCTTTCACTCTTAATCCTATCATTATGATCAATTGTGAACTGAAACTGATCACTTTGACTAGTGAGATGGCATTGGTACATGCCACCTTGATGGGATTGAATTGGAATCCCCTGGCACGTTTCTAACTCTACCATTTGGGGCAAGTCAGCTTGAGCATGTCCCAAATTGTACATCTTCTCCCTCTCTTACTCCCACTCTTATATTTAACAGGGATCACTTCCACGAATCAGTTTTAATGGCTTATATTTGAATAAATAATTTATTGAAGACATTTTTATTGAAATATGTTTATCAAATTTCTTATCTTCAGATAAAATGAAAAACAACTCACAACTTCTTTGAAGGATGAACTTTTACTTTGCTTTGGTGAAAAATCTGATACTTCCATCAAATAGTGTTCATAAAGAGATGGTAAAGATATGGAGCATGGTTTTTTGCTTAATAAATTAATAAATATGGAATACTTGTTAAATGTATCATGATCAATATCACCTAAAGTAAAACAGCTAGATGAAAGTTAAAGACAGGTAGAATTATGACCCTTGCCCCAAAGATGGCCATTCCCTAATACAGGGAACATGTGATTAAGTTGGGTTTCATCACAAAAGGGACTCAAGGTGGCAGGTAGAACTAAGGATGCTGATCAGCTGAATTTAACATTATTCCAGATTATACACATGGTTCCAATATAATCACAAAAGTCCTTACAAGAAGGAGGAGGTAGAAAAATGAATCAGATGTGACTACTGAAGAAAACTGCAGAGTGAAGCAACTTTGTGATTATTGAAGGTGGGAGAAGGGGTCATGAGTTAAGAAATACTGCAGGTTCTAGAAGATGAAAGACCAAGGAAACAGATTGCCTTCTAGAGACTCCGTAAAGGAACTTAACTGTTGACATCTTCATTTATTTTTAGTCCAGCGAGACCTGTGTTTGAACATGTTGGGTTTTGAAACTACAGAACTGTGAGATAAGGAATTTGTTTTGTTTTATGCCATATGTTTCTGGAAATTTGTTAAGGCATCAATTAAAGCTAATATAATATGCTAAGCTTGTTGTATTACACAAAAATTGGGCCAGGGGTCTGCATTGCAGCACAGTGTATTAAGCCACCACCTGCAACACCAGCATCCATTATGGGCACTTGTTCAATTTCAGACTTTTCCACTTTTCAGTGCAGCCACCTGTTAATGCATCTGGGAAAGCTATGAAAGATGGCCTAAGTGCTTGGGTCCTTGCTACCCATATAGGAGACCTGGATGAAGTTTCTGCCTCCTGGTTTCAATCTGGTGCAGCCCCGGTCATCTGGGGAGTGAACTAGCAGATAGAAGATCTAACCCCCTCACTTTGTCTCTCCTACTGTGTGTGTGTGTGTGTGTGTGTAACTCTAGCTTTCAAATAAATAAATAAATCAATTTAAAAAAAGTGTCAAATACTGTGTAAGCATACAAACAACATACATAAATGAACACACCTCTAAATTGACAAAAATTTCAACTGAGTCAGTTTGGCAATACTATTCAAAATTGAAACTGTGCCTTTTGTCTAATTCAATTTGTATATTTATTAGAAAGTCATATTTGAGAATATAGAAAATAATATGTGGTCACATATTTATCTCAGAACTTTCTTAAAAATAAAGTTTTGTTTAAAGTTTTATTTTATTTATTTGAAAGAGTTACAGAAGCAGAGGCAGAGAGACAGAAAGAAAGAGGCCTTCTACCCACTGGTTCACTCCCCAAATGGTTACAACAGCTAGAGCTGACCTGATCTGAAGCCAGTAGCCAAGAGCTTCTTCATGGTCTCTCATGTAGGGCCCAAGGACTTGGGACATCCTCTGCTGCTATCCCAGGCCATAGCAGAGAGCTGGATGGGAAGTGGAGCAGCCGGGACTAGAACCGGTGCCTATATGGTAATGCAGGCACTGCAAGCTGGGGCTTTAACCCGCTGCACCATAGCACCAGCCCCCCAGATTATTTTTAAATAACCAAATTATAAATCAACAGTAGTTGAATTGTTTGACTTTTGTTTATGTGAGTAAATATCTTTCATAGACTGTAAAAGACATACCTTTAAAGAAAGACATTTTGGCAGCTGGAGATGGATTTAGAGATGTTACTTTGAAAAAATAACTACTAAGAACAAACTACAGGCCAGCGCTGTAGCTCAATAGGCTAATCCTCCGCCTAGTGGCGCCAGCAAACAGGGTTCTAGTCCCGGTCGGTGTGCCGGATTCTGTCCTGGTTGCCCATCTTCCAGGCCAGCTCTCTGCTGTGGCCCGGGAGTGCAGTGGAGGATGGCCCAAGTGCTTGGGCCCTGCACCCCATAGGAGACCAGGAGAAGCACCTGGCTCCTGCCTTCGGATCAGTGCAGTGCGCTGGCCGCGGCGGCCATTGGAGGGTGAACCAACAGCAAAGGAAGACCTTTCTCTCTGTCTCTCTCTCTCTCACTGTCCACTCTGCCTGTCAAAAAAAAAAAAAAAAAAAAAAAAAAAAAGAACAAACTACAGTCTTATACAGTTTGCATGTACCCCTAACATAAAGGCTATTATCTCATACATTTTTAAATGTATACAACTTCAGTTTAAAGCACTTTGAATCATTTGTAAATATTTTGATAATTTATTAAAAAAAATCCCTAATGCTTCAATGGGTAAGGATTGAGGTCTAAGTTCAAATATATCTACCAAGTCAGAGTATTGTTCTAACAGTCGAAATCCTTGCTTCACCTTTACACACTCTGAGAATAATTACTCTGAAAAAAAAAAAAAAAAACAGAATACCAGACAAAGACTGTATAACATTTATATAGTATAGATAAACTTATATATCGGGCCACATGTAATACAACTTTTCTCTGAATGCTAAAAGAGAAAATTTTTAAAGCACTAAAGTTTTTCACATTAATAATTAGTTTAAGCAAGGAGCTGAGTTGCTTCCTTGTCTGTATGTTGTATCCATACTGTTCAGAGAAAGCAATTTGAAGTGTGTCACAAGGTCAAGTGTGGACCATGGACTAGTGAATCCACACTTTCCTGCCTAGTTTCATTGTGGAGCTACATACTTTAGAGAAGAACAAAAGATAAAATTGGCAAATAATATCTCTTCAGTTTTAGGACCAATTCATATTGTATGTGGATCCCAATTACTTACTTTTAGGTGCTATGCAATCTCAGGGATGTAAACAAGCCAAAATGGTCAATGTCACAAATTTGTTATTTTGTTGTGATGTTGGTTACTATCAGCCTCTGTAAATTGCTCATAATCGCCCAAAAAAAAACTAAGGGCTCAACGGGCACTTGAGTACCTGTTTCTTAATTCATCCTTCATTTGCCTGCCCAGAATGTCTTCATTTGAAGACTTGTCCTTATTCTACTGCAAGATTTCCTGACTACCAATCAATCACAGAAACTTAGATGTAGAGATTGGCCTTGTTACCTAAGCTAAGCTGTACATATCAGATTTTTCCTTGGAGGAAATTTTGCATCGATGATGTTTTATAGGATAGTAATCTATGCCATGGCATATGCTTTAAAGGTTTATTTGATTATTTGTTAGTCATAATTACAGTGAAAGGGAGAGGGAGTGAGGGAGAGAGAGAGAGAGACAGATCTTCTATCCACCAGTTCACTCTCAAAATGGCCTCAACAGCTAGGTCTGAACCCGGCGGAAGCCAGAAGCTGGGAGTTTCATCTGGGTCTCCCATGTGGGTGGCAGGGGCACAACCACATGGCACTTCTTCTGCTTTTCCCAGGCCATTAGTAGCGAGCTGGATTGGAAGTGGAGCAGCCAGGACACAAACTGGTGTTCATATGGGATAATGGCATTGAAGGCAGCTGTTTTACTTGCCATACCCCAACACCAACCCTATCATGGCATAATTTTAATGAGACTTCTCATGAGTCAGAGGTATTGAAAATGGGAGTTGCTACTCTGTCATACTATTGCTGAAACAGCAAACTGAGTTTTTCTGAGGTTGCCTGAAAATGTATAGTCTCTGAGAATGCAACTCTGACGTCCAAAAATCTGCTCTCAGATGCAATTCAAGAGAAGTTAGAAATCAGTATTTTTCACTTTGTGTTTCTATGTGGGTACAAACTGTTGAAATCTTTACTTAATATATGCTAAACTGATCTTCTGTATATAAAGAGAACTGAAAATGAATCTTGATGTGAATGGAAGGGGAGAGGGAAAGGGAAAGTGGAGGGTTGCAGGTGGGAGGGAAGTTATGGGGGGGAGCCATTGTAATGCATAAGCTGTACTTTGGAAATTTTTTTTTGACAGGCAGAATAGAGAGTGAGAGAGAGAGAGACAGAGAGAAAGGTCTTCCTTTGCCGTTGGTTCACCCTCCAATGGCCGCCGCAGCCAGTGCGCTGTGGCCGGCGCACTGTGCTGATCCGAAGGCAGGAGCCAGGTACTTCTCCTGGTCTCCCATGGGGTGCAGGGCCCAAGCACTTGGGCCATCCTCCACTGCACTCCCGGGCCACAGCAGAGAGCTGGCCTGGAAGATGGGCAACCAAGACAGAATCCGGTGCCCTGACCGGGACTAGAACCCTGTGTGCTGGCGCCGCAAGGTGGAGGATTAGCCTAGTGAGCCGCGGCGCTGGCCTGTACTTTGGAAATTTATATTCATTAAATAAAAGTTAAAAAAAAAAGAAATCACAAAATCAGGATTGTTGTTTATTGTAGCACGATGATAGATGATGACTATTTGATAGGTAGATGATAGATATATAGATTGATGGCTAGATAGGTAGATAGGCAGTCAAGCTGACAGATTAATGTGTGGATGAATGCATGTCTCTTGATAATGGTCTGAATATTTATTTCATGTATAGTAGAATAAAAATAAACAAATTTAGAGATTGAATTTAAACATTGCAAATACTCAGAGTCTCTGTTATGACCTTAAATGTTTGACCAGGACAAACATGATATCAATAACTTGCATGACTTATGGAACTTTATGAAACAGATTCCAATTCAACTGCCAAAGGAAAGGGAATCCCTTTACAATGATGTACCTGAGTGAGTGCAAATAGAGGGGCACCACACATTGATAAAATTTGATGGTCCTTTATTGCCAGTGGTTGAGAGTGGGCTCATGCCCTAAAGCACACTCAACCCCAAAGCCCAAAGCAACAGGGTTGATAAAGACAAAAGCCACAAAAATGGGAGGGAGGAATGCATGGTTGCTGGGGTCAAGCTAGCCTAAAGCCTATGGGAAACTAATATCAATTATAATCTTAACAATACCAGTTACAATCTTAACAATTTCAATTATAATCTTAACATTAATCCAGATATTGGCCTAAATCATATGTAGGACATAGACAAATTGCAATCTCATTAACCCAAATGCTGCCTATCAGTTTTTAAGCTTGAACAATAATGCTAGGGAATTTCTATGCTTTGCCAAGTGTGATGCAGGTTGCCAAGTGTGATGTAGGGGACTGCTATTGTCTGAGTGCTTTAGATCATAGTTTCAGACCAGAGTCCCCTGGGGCAAGGGGTGCTTTCTTAAGATGGAGTCTCAGGTGCTCCAAAATGGAGTTCCTACTGTTAAGGTGTTACTTCAACAACAAAATATAAATTATTTTTCTGCTGATATTTAAGGCAAGGAAAAGTACAGAAATAGAGGAGAAAGAAGAGAACAGTAACACACGCAGTAATTTGCTAATCGTGTTCTTAAAATATTCTTGAAATAAGTGTATACATGATTTTAAATACATTCATTAAAGAAAACCTAAACATATCTTTGGTTTTAGCTGATTTTTTTTGTTGGTTGTATTACTAATTTCTGTATTCAGTTTGCAAACTCAGATACAAAGATGCTGATCACATGGTTTTCCCAGCTGACTACTGAGAAAGTATTATAAACTGATTCTATTTTAAAAAATAGTTCCACTTATAATTTCAACAAAAGCAATAAAATATTGAGAGACATACTTAACCAAGGAATAGATGGAATTAACCCAATAAGATAAATAATACAAAAGGAAGAAAGCAAAATTACATTATACTCTATTGTGAACTACCAAATACTCTGCCACCTATACTAGCAATATGTCAAAGTTGTCCACTGTCAGTACAGTTATTCTACACAGTGGTGGATAGTCTGCACAGAGTGATAAGGTAAGTAAAGAAAATAAAATGGCATATAGATTGGAAAGAAAGAAATCTGTCTTTCTGCTGGTGATGACTGCCTACATAGAAACTGTCAAGGACTTTCATACAATTTGTATACAGATGTGTATATGTAGGGAGAACTTTAAAATATCAATGGAAAATGAAATAAAAAGATGGATGAATATTAGTGCAAAAGCTTTTGCAATCTGTATGTAGTTTCTTTAAAACATGCATTTCCAAGCGTGTTTTGAAACTCCTCTCATAGATACACACACACACACACACACACACACACAAATTAGCATTTCAGTAAGATCCCAAAATGCATGATAAACAAAAATTGTATTTTCATGCATTAGCAATAACTACAGGGGCACAAAATTTAAAAATATAACTTTTATGGTCACACAAATACTAATACAGAATTAAATATTTAGGCATAAATCTAATTAAATGTGTAAAGGATGTACAAAAAAAATTTTAAAATCATCAAAGACTCCAAAGATCGAAATAAATGAAGGATCATATCCTGTTAATGCATGGAAAAACTTGATGTGTAAAAAATCCACCACATTTATGTAACGATGTAATCTGATTTCCTAACAAACTTGCATACTTTTTCTAGGTATCGGCAGCATTATTGTAAAATATGAAATGACAAAAGAAGTAGTATAGCTCATAGAAGTCCATAGCACAGAGAAAATAATTAGAACTGTGCAGCAGTGGTAACTGGGTTAACACATAGGTTGATGGAATAAAATGGAAAAGAAAATGTGTACCCAATAAGTCCCACACAAGTTTTGACTACAGCAATTTGATAAAGGAAAGGCTGTCTTTTAAATAAACAGAGTAACAGCACTTCCACAGGATAGAACAAACAAAAAAATTGAACCATAATAGGTCTCACACCTTATAAATTACTTAAAATAGTGTCTGAATTTAAATTTTCAAACCACATATTGTTCAAAGATTGTATCTGGAATACGAAAAGGGGTGGGCATTTTGGTGCAGTAGGTTAAGCTACATTTTGTAACACACATATCCCATATAGGAATGCCAGTTCAAGTCCTGGCTGCTCAGGTTCCAACGTAGGTTCCTGTGAACACACGAGAGAAGGCAGTGGATGATGGCCCAAAGTATTTAGATCCCTGTCCCCACAATGAGTGACCTGGTTAGGGTTCCAAGCTCCTGGCTTTGGCCTTAACAGGTGCTAGTTGTTTTGGTGTTTGGGGAATGAATCAACAGATGGAAGATCTCTATCTCTCTCTCTCTCTGGTGTGTGTGTGTGTGTGTGTGTGTGTGTGTGTATCTGTCATTCAATCTTTTAAATTAATGAATACAATAAGTCTTTGAAAAATGTATAGACTCATCAAAATCTAATTTACAAAATCCAATGAGAAAAATAAACACATGAAAATATATTCAACACCATTAGGGAAATGAGAGTTAATAAAACAATGAGCTATCACTACACCTACTAATAGCTAGAATTGAAATATTTTAATTAAGATTTAAAGAAATGACAACACCAAAAGATGTGGAATATATTATTGAAGGGAATGGAAAACAGTGGAGATACTCTGGAAAAGAAAATTTTGATAAGGAACTAAAATATGACTAGGAGATGCATGGTTGGATTCTCATTTCATTGAAGTTAAGAATATTTCCTGTACTCAATTATTGTCTGTACCAAATTCTTGAATTATTTGGGGATTAAATAGTTATTTCCTTTACCAGAGACGTATAAACTTGAACAAAATGTTCAAGCAGCCTTATTAATTATATGGAAAAACTAGCAACAGCACACATGGCTTTCAATAGAGGAGTGATCAAATACCATGAAGTATCTTCGAGCAATAAAAAATAAGTGACACATTGAGACACAAAAAATCGGAGTGAATTTCAAGAGAATTAAATGGATTGAAAAAAGTTCAATCTTAAAATGTTACAGTATAAGTATAATCACTTTTTGGTATCCATAGGGGATTAATTTTAGAACTGTCTTTAAATATGAAAAATCTGAATATGCTCATCTCCCTTATATAAAACAGCCTACTATTTGCATATAATCCTGCATAGCATCCTGTATACATTAACTTTTCTCTAGACTGGTTAGATACATAATACAATGTGAACATCATGCAAATATAATGTATTATTTAGGAAATAATAATGAAATAAATTGGTATAAACTCACCATAGATGTAATTTTTTAAAAAATGTTTTCTATCCACAGTTGGTCAAATCCATAGTTGCAGAGCTCTTGGATATGAAGGGCTATATATTTATCTAATTGTCATTCTTCAAATGACAAAATTAATTAGATAGAGAATAGATTAATGATTTCCTTGGTAATGGCAATAAAATAATAAAATGTCAAAAATTTTGAATAATGGAAATATTTATTTTAATGTAGTAATGTTGATATTTATTATGACAATTTTGCAATACGTTGCTATTTTGAAAGATTGGTGAAAGAGTGCATAGGACCTCTCTGTTACTTCTTAAAACTGCATGTGGATACACAACTACTTCAAAATTTGAAAGCATTTAATTGAAAGGAAATCAATTGTTATTTTTCACTCATTGATTTAGACACTGATTTGATGCTGGATTCAAACAGTGAAACTGAATTTAGTCTCCCTTGTCATTTGCAGCATTTCTAGTTCCTTTTATTTAACAGTAATTGAACTTTCAACTGCCACTTCTTGCTTCTACCTAAGACTACACCAATCCATGTTCTCACCTATGTTTCTCATTTTGAATTATGGTCTTTTTTATGCCAACGAAAATATGGATCTTAAGTCCTGCTATCCCTTTTGTGTTTTTTTTTAAAAAACCAATATCTGCATAAAACTGTCTATATTTACATTTTTATTAATGTCTATCTAAGTCTATCTACCTATTTATCATCTATCTATCTATCTATTTATCTATCTTATATTTAAATAGTTAAGGAAGAGTTGTGCTTCAATGTGTTTACTTAGTATAAGATCTTTAAGGGAAAAACTTAAATGAGAGCATAAATTTTTACAAAATCTTTTGCTTTACAGGAAAAAGAATTTATATTGTGACTACTAATTTTCACAATATAAAATATATGTAGGACCTAGGGTTTAAAAGCTTACACTTTAGCTGCTAAATATAAATGGTGACTATTTGAGGTAGTAAAATTTTCTTACAATGTTCACAATGTTATAATTTTATGTAAGAAGTGGATGTAGAAGTGTTGTCCGGAAGGACTGCAATGGACCAGAGAGCTAGATGAATGCAATTTTAGCAAAACAAAGGCCAACAGAACATAAAAAGCTATGGAAGACCAGTGTGTACCAACAAACAGAAAACTCTAAGTATGGACCATTTCTAGTGGCACAGATTTTAGTTCTGATCAAATATAATCCAGTCAAGGTGAGAACAAGGTTCACCAACAGAGTGATATTGGAGTTACTATATATGTGGTAGAATTTATTTAACAGTGGAAATTAATTTACTCAACAGCATTGGTAGATATATAAGTAAGAGTAATCCGAAGAATTAGAATCAACAGAATATACATATTTATGAACAAATTTATTAGAAAAATGATTCTCATGATAATAGAGGCTGAAAAGTTCTATATATGCTATCTGTAAGCTGGACAGCCCCAGAATAGCGTGAAGTCTGGGAATCCAAAAGCCCAAGAACCAGGTAGGCTTGTGGTGCATCCCCTAGTTTGAGGCATTTTAACCCCTAAGGTCCAAGAACTTGGAGTCTGATTTCCAAGGGCACAAGCACAATGAAACACATTGAACTCCAGAAGGAAGAACGAGAGAGAGAGACAGAGCTTCCCCCTTCTTTCCTGTCCTGTTCCATCTCTTCTCCCAGCTGACTGGATGATAGTTATCCTTGTTGAAGGCTGTTCTTACACACTCTATTGGTTGACCCCAAAGGGTATCTTTTTTGAAACAATTTTCTAGACATCTCTCAATCCAGACAAGTTGACACTCAAAGTTAGCTATCACAATAAGGTGACTTCCTGACATTATATATTGTTTTGTATGATGAGATACAGGAATAAATAAGGTAGAATGATATTTTACTTTTATGGAGCTTGAGTATTCATTTAAGAGGCAGAAATATAAGAAAATGAATCAGGGAAATAAAGAAATAGTGAAAAGATTCCTTAAGGATTTAAAATGTAATAATGTGATAGAGGGTGTCATGGTGAGAAGGGAGAAGGAAAGTTTGGTTTAGATTGCACCTTTCATCCCAGCTTTATCAAAGTATAGTTGAGCAAATTAACATATTCATCACACCATTATTCTTTTTATTAAAAATAATGTTTTATCTGTTTGCAAATTTCAAGTGTAAAATGCATTATTATCAACTACAGTCATGATGCTATATATTAAGTTTCCATAAGTTATTCATTGTGTGGTCATGAGTTTATACATTTTGCCCAGCATCCTTTCTTTACCCCTTCTTTCCAGCCCTGCTAAATATCATCCTACTCACTTCTATGTACTTGACTTCAGATTCGACATATAATTGAGGTCACTGAAATTTTGTTTTATTTTACTTAACAGAATGTCTTCAGGGTCTACCCATGTTGTTGCAAATGATAGGCTTCCTTTCTTTTCTAAGGATCAGCAATATTCCATTATAAATATACACCACAATGCCCTTATCCATTCATCCACTGATGGACATTTAGGTTATCTCCATAACTTGCTTTATGTGTAGAATGTTGCAGTGATTGTGAAATTATAGGTATTTCTTTGAAGTACTTATTTCATTTCCTCTGAGTATATATCCAGGAGGGATTTATAGATCACATCGTAGTTTAAGTTCTAATTTTTGAGGAACTTCCACACTGTGTCCCATGGAGGCTGTACCAATCCATGTTCTCTTCAATGTTGTTCCTTACCCATTGTTCTCTTTTCTCCACAAAACTCACCAACATTTTTTATTTCTTATCTTTCTGATGATAACCATCTTAGTAAATGTGAAGTAATAATTACATTGTGGATTATTTTTAATTTGACAGGCCAAGTGATAGACAGACAAACAGAACTCTCATCTAATGGTTCATTCCCCAAATGCCTATAGCAGCTATGGCTGAGTCAAGGCAAAGCCTGCAGTCAAAATTAAATCTAAGTCTCCCATGTGAGTGGCAAGAGCCCAACTACTTGAGCCATCATCACTATCTCCCAGGGTTTATATTAGCAGGAAGCTGAAATTGGGATCCAGAGCCAGGTATCAAACACAGATACTATGGTATTAATACTGTTGTCTTAACGAGTTTAACCACTGGGTCAAATGTCCACCTTCACATTGTAGTGCTGATTTGAATTTCCCTGATGAATAATGTTATGTATCTGTTTATATACCAGTCGGTCACTTGATTTCTTCTTTGGAAACATATCTATTCATGCCCTTATAAATTCAGGTCCTTTGTCAATTCTTTTAATTGGATTATTTGGGTCCTTACTATTTGATTCATGTTAGTTCCCTATATATTGCAAATATTAAGCCTTTATTAGATATATAGTTTGCATTATAAGTGAAATATTCAACCAAAAGAAGACGTAAACTCCAAACTAGGAGAAAATATTTTTTTTTGACATGCAGAGTTAGACAGTGAGAGAGAGAGACAGAGAGGGAGAAAGGTCTTCATTCCATTGGTTTACTCCCTCCCAAATGGCCCCTACAGCCAGCATGCTGCGCTGATCCGAAGCCAGGAGCCAGGTACTTCCTCCTGGTCTCTCATGCGGGTGCAGGACCCAAAGACTTGGGCCATCCTCCACTGCCTTCCTGGGCCACAGCAGAGAGCTGGACTGGAAGAGGAGCAACCGGGACAGAATCTGACGCCCCAACCGGGACTAGAACCCCGGGGTGCCGGCGCCGCAGGCAGAGGATTAGTCTAGTGAGCCGTGGCGCCGGCCAAGAGAAAATATTTTCAACCTATTTATTTTATAAGGATTAGGTTGTTTCTGAAAAGAACTCTTGAAGAAATCAAGATTCAGCTGATATTTGACTTTTTTACAAAGTCCATCTGGGAAGGGGGATTTTCAAGTAGAAGCAATATATAAAGATTTTTAATGAGATGTGTCAATATTTTTGCATCCAAAATATAGGGTAAGTACAAAAATACATGCTTGGTGAATTTTAACTACATTTATTAACAAAGGTGAACTTTTCCCTTTCTATGAGTTTCTCAATTACATTTCTAGGTGTGAGAATTCTTAATTGTACCAAAGAAAGGTAGACCTTTACATTCTGCTGAGTTGCCTTATCACCATATATACATGCATGTTAGAGGCTGTGTTTATTTCTGCTATACTCAGACCCTATATGCTTATCTTCCCAAAAGATCAGGGAAATTTGAAGAATATATAGTTTGGAAATGCTTCAAGCAGAAGTAATTGAGTTACTTTCAAGAGCTCTTGGCTAAAGACTTTTAACGTTTAGTCTTTCTCTTACTCTGCTCCTGCTTCTATATAAAATACCTTAAACTTGGTAATTTGTAAAATGCATAAATTTATTCTTTCTATTAATTTGGGTCTGGAAGTTCAAGATCAAGGAAGGCTCTCTATTTGGTGAAGGCCCGATCTTTCCTTTGAAGAGGGAAACTTGAATATTGCCCTCTCGTGATGGGAAGGACATTAGTGCTAAAGGAATGATCCTTGTGAACCTCACAAGGCAGAAGATATGGCAACGCTAAAAAAGCCTAGCAAGTCCCAACCAGTCCTTCTATAAGATCACTAATTCCAGGCCAACATTGTGGCATACTGAATAACAGCCACTTGTGACACCAGCATGTCATGTGGGTGCCGGTTTGTGTCCTGGCTGCTCCACTTCCAATGTGGCTACCTGTTAATGGCCTGGGAAAAGCAGCAGAAGATGGACAAACACTTGGGCCTCTTTATCCACATGGGAGACCTGGTTGAAGTTCCTGGCTCCTGGCTTCAGCTCACTGGCTGTTGCAGCCATCTGGGGAGTGAACCAGAGGATGGAAGTTCTTTATCTCTTTCTATGTAACTCTTTCAAATTATATAAATAAATCTTTTTTAAAAAGCAGTAGTTCCATTCTGAAGACTAAATCTTTCTGACTGATTCACTTGCTAAAGACCCAATCTGTGGATCCTGAGAGAGAGAGATGGAGAGAAGGGGAGAGAGAGAGATCTTCCATCTGGTTGTTCACTGTCCAAATGACCCCAACATCCAGGGCTGGGACAGGCCAAGGCCAGGAGCCTCAGATTTCCATCCTGGTCTCCCACTTCGGAGGCAGGGATGCATGTGTTTGGGCCATCGCTGCCTTCCCAGGTGCATTAGCAGGAAGCTGGATCAGAAGCAGAGCAGCCGAGACTTGAAACAGTTCTCTGAAATGGGATGCTAGTGTCAGAAGCAGTGATTTAACCTGTAGCACACATGGCTGCCTGATCCCCTAACTATGATATAAGTTACCCTGAACATACAAATTTTGGAGGATATACTTCAACATAGAAGACTTTAAGACTGCTTTAAATGTCCATAAGATGCTTATGAAATAGTTGGCCCAACATCTTTCTGGCAATAACAAGGCGGCAAACAGGGTGATTCATCAATAGTAATCTTTCTTCACCGTATAAATAAAGCTCTCAGGAAAAAGCGTTTTTCCATTAAAGGTGAAGCCATCCATTATAGAAAACATGAAAAGTCATCTTTAAAGTGCCATTTAGTGGGAAAGGTTGGGTAGAATGTATCACCTGACTAAATTCTGAAAATAATTTTCCGATTACAAAGGTTATCTGGCGGGCTATGCCCCTTCAATATAATTGCCCCAACTTCTTTGGAACAAATGGGAACTTAGGTTGCACAAGTTTAGGGTTTCAGTAACTTGAAATATGTAAAATAAGCAGCTGTCAATTATTTCCAGTTGGGGTGCCAGATATTATAGAGATGAGAAACGACATCCTTGTGACTAGTTTCCAAATTCTTGACATAAACACTTCATGAATATTATAAAAAATTTACAATATTAAATGTTGGAAAAATTCATTATTTAGCAAGAATATATTTATCAAAAGTATTGCAATCATGAGGGAACCATTAAGCAATCACTCAGTTTCAGGCAGCAATTTAAGTCACCACTTAAGACAACTGCATTCCATATTACAGTGCTGGTTCAAGGCCCAACTCCTCCTGTTCCAATCCAGCTTCCCACTCATGCAAGGTGACTGGTTATGGCTCATGTACTTGGGTCCCTATCACCCTTGTGGGGTACCCGGATGAAATTCCTGGCTCCTGGCATGGTCCAGTTCTCATGCAAAACATTCTTTCCTCCATTTTCCCATATGGGAAACCATTGATGTACTTTCTGTCAGTATAGATTATTTTGTATTTTCTAGTGTTGTACACAAAGTGAATGACATAATATAAAATCACTTCTCTGGCTGCATGTTTCCAGTGTACTTATTTTAAGATACACACAGGTGAATGTATCAAAAATAGGCTCCTTATTCATCACTGAATAGCATTACTCTGGATGGATACATTACAGTATTTATCCGTTTACTCAATAATTGATCATTGGCTTTTTGGCTATTACAACTTGGCTATTACCAAGTTGTTCTGAGAACTGGTGAACAGATTATTGTATAGACATTTTTTTTTCCTTTGCCTACATGCCTAGGAATGGAATGTAGGGGTCTACAAAAAAATGCAAATATTTAAGAATTTCTGAACTATTCTTTAAAGTGACATTACCACTAAGTCATTCTAATCAATTCTTGATGTATTCAGTGGTATCATATTACAGATTTTATTTGTATTATTTTATCAATTAGGGGTAAAGATGTTGAGTTTCTTTTCATATGCCAATGTTCATCCATACATCTTCTTAGGTAAAATATCTATTTAAATATATTGTCCATTTTATTATTCTGCTTATTTTTTTGAGATAATTGTTTTCCTTATATGGAATGAACTCAAGTTCTCTGCCAGATGTGTAGTTGTGAATATTTTCTCTCATGTTGTGACTTACCTTTTCATTTTCTGCACTTTATTTTGGATGAAGAGTGTTTGTAAATTATGTTTTGTAGTTCAGGAAACTGTTACTCAATTTTAGGAAATATTGCTGACTTAAGGTTGCAATTATTTTGTCCTCTTTTTTTTTTCTAGGTGATTTATATTTGTAGCTCTAAATTTACATAAATTTTATACAAAGTATAAGGCAATGGAAAAAGTTCAATATAGGCAGATGGTTAACTAATTTTTTAGGGTCATCTTTTATAAAAACAATTTTCCTCATGCCATAGCCTTGGCAGCTTTGCTCAAAATAATTTTTTCATATTTATATGTGTGTCTATTTATATACTCTCTTTTAGTGCAATTATATATGTTTATTTTTAATTAATAGTATATTATGTTGATTAGTTTTTGTCTGTAATTAATATAATACATGACTTTTATTTTCTAAAATGTTACAAGTTACTTTAGTGTATAGAAAAATAACTGTTTTATATGTTTATTTTAATATTGTGACTTTACTGAGTTAATTATTTTTAATTTTTAGCTTTTAGTCTTTTACACTTTGCAGCAATCCATTTAATAATTTGTTGAAGATTTTGGTGTCTAGATTCATAACAGATATTGTTCTGTGTGAATGTATAAATATTATATTTATATCAGAATGCTGATATTTTTATAAAATGAATTAGCAATGTTTCCTTTTCTTTTTAAAAATTGTATTTGTTTTGTAAAATTTATTTGAAAGTCTAAGTTACACAGAAAGAGACATCTTCCATCTGTTGGTTCAATCTCCAGATGGCAACCAGGGAGCCAGTAGCTTCTCCCATGTGGGTAACAGGGGCACAAGCACTTGGACCATCTTCTGCTATTTTTCTCAGGTCATTAGCAGGGATTTGGATCAGAAGTGGAACAGCTAGAACATGACCTGACACCCATGTGAGATATTGGCATCGCAAGCGGTAGCTTAACTTGCTGCACCATGATGCCATACCTGGTCTTCTATTTTTTGAGATACGATTGATGTTAATCTTCCTTTAGATGCTTGGTAGAATTCTTCATTGAAATCATATAGGTCTGGGTGATTTATATTACAAAGTTTTAAAATGAATTCAAACGCATTAGATTTATAGAGGTAAGTGAGTGATCTCTTTTAGCACCAGATTTATGTTTTTAGAGGAAGGGATTCATTTCATATCAATTGTCCAGTTTAGATTGGTAGAATTGTTCATAGCATTCCTTGTGATGTTTGGGTCTATGATAGTGTTTCCTCTCTCAGTGAAAGTGTTGGAAATTTGTATCATTTCTTTAATCTATCTTGCTGAACGTTATCAGTTTCATTGTTTCTAAAAAGCAGGTCTTTGTTTCATTGATTTTCTTGATGACTGTTCTGTGTCCACATGTGTTTCTCTCAGTTGCTGTACGTATTATCCTTTGCAGTGTTTGTGATAAGTGTTTATTTTGTTCTTCTTAATCTAGTTCATTGTAGGGAATCTTAGATTATTATTATGAGGTCTTTTTCTATTGTCCTATCCGTACCATTACAAATGATCAATCCAAAGGAAAAGTTGATAAAAAAGAAAAAAGAACAAATTATTGTTAGAAAATCCTATTGCTTATGGTAGATAGAAAACTTACTGTATGAATAATTTCATTAAGCTTAAATGAACAAAATTTTCCAAATTAGTAAGATTGAAATAACACACATACTTTTAAAAATTTTGCTGTTTACAAGACACATGGCTTAAGTGTAAGAATATATTAGATTTAAAGAAAGAACATAGAAATGTATACTGTAGAGAAATAATCAAAAGGAAGTGTGCAGACTGTCTCTAAAAATCTGGACAGGATGTGTCCTTGATATGATTGGATTAGAACAGCAGTCTGCCTCAGTGATATGCCTATCAGACCTCACACAAATGTGATTATAAGAAAAATATAAGGCCTATTGGAAGAGAGGACACCTGCAAACTACCAACACAGTCAACTTCAAAACTTCCAGAGCCACCATATTCAAAGGAAATCCAAGAAATTGTCAGATCCATGAGGGACCTAGGAAGGCCTGATCAGAATTTATTTTTTTTAAGTTTTGAAAGTTTTTTTTTTTTTTTTTTCAGTGAAAGAAATGCCCAGGAAAGTGAGGGCTTTATTTAGGGGAGAAAGAAGTTCAGAAGCTAAGTTGAGTCCACCCCAGGCAAAGAGCAGACTGCAAGCTACATAGAGCAAGCATGAGGGCAGCAAAGTAGAGAATGAGCAGTGAGAAGGCCACATTCCCAGAGGTATGTGGCAACAAGGGGAGGGGCCCACTGTGCTCCAGGCCTTTTATCCATTTCCAAAGGGGAGTGGTTATGTAGTCTGATTGGCAGGTGGACATACAGGAGAGATCAGTTAGGGGTATGAGATCACACAGTGGGTGGGGTCCCCAGTTCACAAATCTAATCAATTTAATCCAGTCTGCCTCCCTATATCATTCCCCACTCAGAGATTCCAGACCTTAATCTTAAGGGATGCTGCACTACGTATAGAATCATCATACCTTCTATAACTGCTTCCTGCTTATCAGGAGCGTAGCCCTGACTGTCCTGGGTCTGGAAGTCTCTGCCTATCTCATCTAACAAATTCACTCTTGAGCTGGAGAATTCTTGGTCACTCATGGTCAGTTATTCTCAGAAATTGTTGAATTCTGAAACATATAAGTTTGTTAATTAGCATAAGCAAGACTGGAACAAAACCAATTGTAAGTGGAGTGCCCCTTAAGATTGAAAGAACATATCTTATAGACTCCCAGATAGTGAGTGGCAATAGGCAACCCTTATACAGATTATAAAACCATATAGTCTGAGCATAAAGAATTATAATAGAAGAAAACATTAAGGAGTTTTTCTTGTCAATAACAGCTCCCAGAGAGAATCAAAAGAGCCAGGTACAGCATGTCTGTCTTAAGGTGCAACAGTCTTGATGTGACAAAAGCAAAAACTTTATTATATTTTTGTTTTAGAAGAGGCATGTAAGATCTTCAGTTGGCTCACAGGAATAATCAGATGTGTCTATTGAAATCACACGTGAAGACATAGAGGTAGACGTTTAATCCTAATTTTACTGAGGTAGTCCTGCTCAGTAGTATCTGGTAAGGTCCCTTCCATTTAAGCTGCAGCTGGTCTGAAGTGGATTTTTCTAGGAATGGCTTGCTCAGGAATTCCTAATGTTGGAGCTTCTGTTAAAAGCTCTTTAATTCTTTGAAACACCTTTTGTAGCTCCCCTGTCCAGTACACTGTGCCCATGTCAGGGCTTTTGAAGCTTCAGATAAAGCTTTGGGAACCAAATCCTGGAATCTATATTCCACAGAATCTTGGCATCAAGGATTCTCAATGTGGGAGCTTCTATTAAAAGATGTTTACCTCTTTGTAACAATTTTTGTAGCTCCTCTGTGCAGTACAGTGTGTCTGTATCAGGGCCTTTTAAAGCTTCATACAAAACTTGGAATCCAAATCCTGAAATTCATGTCCCATAGAACTCTGCTATTCCCAGAAATGTCCTTAGTTACTTTTTTAGTCTATGGTGACCCTATACACCCAGCCCCCTTTTTTGACTGAAAGAGCATGCATTCCTGGGGTTAGAATGTATCCCAGGTAATACACCTCTTGTTTAGAAACCTGTGCTTTCATTGGGGAAATTCCGTATCCTCACTTTCCCAGATTCTGGGTTTATCTGGATGCAGAGTAAGTTAGCCCTTAGGCAAAGGTTTAGCACACAATAAGTTTCACTGAAACGTGCTGTATTCTCCATTTGACCTTAAAACATGTGAGATAGGAATAGCATAGGGAAACATGGATCCAAGTGTCCATGTTTGAGACACTTAATTAATATCAAAGAAACATCTAAGAATACAGGCAATGGAGTTTGACACTTGACATAACTAGAACTTATGACACATAATAATATAACTCAGTAGAACAAAGTATATCTTGGGACATACTTTGTATATCCTCTTTGTAACTCTTCGAGGAAAGAGGCCCTGCATGGGAAGCTAGTACACAGTGACTCTTATTGCTATGTATGACATCAGTCATCACCGAGGCTCTTGACATGAGCTGCCTAGGCTATGGCAGACTTTTGAATCAACAAACTCCATCAATATTAGAGAAGGCCATGAGCAAAGTGTAAGTTCTTTCCGCCTTTGGAGAAAAGTACATCCTTCTTTGATGACCACTTCTTTCCACCGGGGTCCCACCCAGAGAGGCTCTCCATATAGAGACACTTTTCACATGAGTGTCCTGGCTTTCCAAACCTTAAATGCTCTCTTGAGTTTTTCAACCAGACCAGAATAATTAGAATGACTCTGAGGTCAGAGCAATTGCCATTCTATGAGTGCTGTATGGATCGCTTCCCATGTTGGAACACTTACTCCTCTTTAATTCTTTTCATTATTATTAGGAGACACTTAATCCTATGTATACGAACACTTTAGCACTTAATCCAATTTATATTATCACTTTAACACTTAATCTTATCTATATGATCACTTTGATACTTAAGATGGTACTTTGACCATCTGGCTCAAGGGGATTTGGGATTCCATGACAAGTTTCCAAACCTTAGAAGTAAGTCCATAGGAATGTATGCAGAACTATACAGCTTTAGGTTCTCTTTTTAGAACCTAAAAAGATAAAAACAGGCACAGCTCTTTCCGAGCTTAATTATCCTTAAGCATCTGACACGGATACATTGCATTAGCTGAAATTTTGAAACCTTACAGTGTCTATTTGTGTACCAAATGGGGTCCATTATTTTAGCAAGCCCAGTGAGGGGATTTTAAGTTTTTTAAATTATTTTAACACTGCTTAGTAAAGTAAAACAATTGATTAAAATAAAAAATTAGGCCAGCGCCATGGCTCACTAGGCTAATCCTCCGCCTGCGGTGCCAGCACCCTGGGTTCTAGTCCCAGTTGGGGCACCAGGTACTAGTCCCGATTGCTCCTCTTCTAGTCCAGCTCTCTGCTGTGGCCCAAGAGGGCAGTGGAGGATGGCCCAAGTGCTTGGGTCCCTGCACTCGCATGGGAGACCAGGAGGAAGCACCTGGCTCCTGGCTTTGGATCAGCACAGTGCCAGCCGTGGCTGCTATTAGGGGAGTGAACCAACAGAAGGAAGACCTTTCTCTCTGTCTCTCTCTCACTGTCTATAGTTCTCTCTCTGTCTCTCTCTCACTGTCTAACTCTGCCTGTCAAAAAAAATTTAAAAATTAAAAGTTAAAATAATAAATATCAGTGTTAAAGCTGTCAGTGTGAAAGCTAAATCAATAAAGATCATCACAAAGGCCAAATTAAGAACCTATAATTTAAAAAATAATAATAGAAAGCCTTTCTATTAATAAGGCATGTGGCATAAGGCAGGCCATGGGGGCTGCCATCTTGGGGTGGAGTCTGTTGCACATTTTCCAGAAAGGGTGGAGGTATTCGGGGGGCCTCCATCTTGGAATGGATGCCCCACCCTCTGCACAGGAAGTGGAGTCTCCTCTATGTTTAATGCTCCACCTTCCTGATGCTATCAGGTTACCAGGCAACCAGACAATTTCCCCAGCTGGAAATTAACAGTTGAAAGCATGTCTGATTTTGAAATCAAACACTCTGAGGCAAAGTAGAATTTTCAGTACCATTTAAACCTGTCTGAAAAGCAAGAAAAAAAGCATTATAAACTTTAACCTTAGAAACTAGGTAAATTGTCCTTAAAACACGTCACAAATGACTTGAAAACTGGCAGCAGTTCTGGGCGTGGCTTAGCCCCCACAGAATGACAGAAGTCCCGTGTGGAGACAGGGGATGAGCGGGTACTCCTGAATGAGCCAGTGGTGGCGGTAGTGGCAGGGGTACCACTTAGGCCTGCGCCCCAGGCAGAGTCAGAAACTGCACTCCCCTCCAAGTTGTATGCTTGCCTATGGACCAGGGACTGATCTAAGGGAAATCCAGGAACACTGATAGGGAAAGGGGTTAGGGTGTAGAAAGATAAGATAATTTAGAAGCTGTGGGAAGCAGTTTTTTTACCATGTTGCTGGATTTTTTTTCTTTTAAACCAATCAAACAAATGTTAATAAAGAGTCCCTTTGTTTTTTAATAGGTACCTCCTTTAATACTCCCATCTTAAAGTGCCATCTGGGGTGCCATTATAATATCAGCCAGCTTATTATAATTTTAAAGATTAATAATTCTGTGGGTTCTTGACATCTATTCAGATAAGAATTCTGAATATCAGCTCAAAATAAACCAGGTTACATGGTAAGTTTTAAATGTTTTATTCAGTGAAAGAAATGCATAGGAAAGTGAGGGCTATATTTAGGGGAATAAGAGAGTTTAGAACTTAAGTTGGGCCCATACTTGGCAGACAGCATGCTGGGGTCCACGTGGAGCAAGCATGCGGGCAGGAAAGCAGAGGATGGCCAGAAGGCTGCACACCCAGAGGCACAGGACAACAAGTGATCAGAATTCTTGATGGGATCATGGAACAGAAGAAGGGCATTTAATAAATGCTAAAAGTATCAATGAAAAATGGAATTTAATTAATAAGGAAGCAATATTGGTTCATAATTCTAACAAAATTACCATACAGATAAAATGATAATAAGGAAATTTGTGTTGAGTATGAAACTTTAGTTTAAAATTTTATTATTTATGTAACATATATAAACCTGAAATAATTTTGTAACTGAGTGTTTATTATAAAAATTCTAAAGAAAGTTGGTGAATTCATACAATATTTAAACATTGGACTGTAGGCATAGTGTATTTTTATGAAAAAACATACACATAGCACAGACATTTATGATGATCTGAGATAATTGAGGATTAGAAGGAGGAGGAAGAAAATAAATAGGAGGGGCAAAAGGGAAGTAAAAGTGGGAGGACACCAGAAAGGAAACTAGAAGAGAAGGCAAAGGAGGAGGAGGAAGGAAAGAGATGCTCTCAGGATAACTCTCAGTGATAGAGGACACACAGAGAAATACGAATTATTAAGGCTATGGAAGATGCTCATGGTAAAATTAACAGATATTTATTGATAAATGTAAAATTATCTCAGTGAGTAAAAGCCATAGGTTTTATAACCAGAAGCAAACGGACCATTTTCCAAAACTGTCAGTATAGTGAGTTTAATAAATTTTAAACAATGAAAAATTATAAGTATATTTCTGATCACAATGTAAGTTAGTTCAAAACATTCTATTTCCCAAGAGTTTTGGAATCACAGTTATAATAAAAGATAAACCTTTCATATTAAAAAATTTTATAATATGGTTAAAATAGTTTAAACTGAAAAGACATTTATCAATATATACCATGAGATTTATGGAATTCAATTAAAATGTGTATATAGTGAAATGCATATTTCCAAATTCATATATTGGAAAGAAAAAGGACATCAATGATTTAAATTTGTAATTAAGAAACTAGAAGAAGAGCATATAAACCAACACTGGTAGTACAAAGAAAATAATTAAGAGTATATAAGAAATTCATGAGTTAGAAGATGAATAGAGAAAACTTAACAAGCCAAGGTTGTTTGACAGAAAGAATAGCACAATAACAAAATTAATGATGAGGAGAAAGAGAATTAATTTAAAAATGAATAAATTTAGTTTTAATAGCATACAAAAACTCTGCTCTTATGTGACTTGATCAAAATCTTTATCATGTTGATGTCAAAAAGCACATCCCTATACTCTGTGTGGTCAGTAATGTAGGTTTCAAATTGTTTGTCCACATTTTCTTCCATTAGGTACTACAGGAAATAAAACATGTAGTTACATACCATGATGCAGGAAACTTGCTTTCATAGTTGCCATGGATTCACCTTCATCAGCAATCTGTTTTATTCATACAGCTTTAAGTTTCTGTCTAGTATCTCCTTATTTCACTTCTAAGATTTGCTTTATTATTTTTTGTACATTAAGTCTAGTGGTAATATATTCCCTTATCTTTATCTGGGAATATCATTCATTATCCCTCATCGTGAAGGGTAGTTTTGTCAAATGGAGAATTCTTGATTGACAGTTTTTATTTCTTTTTCACTGAATGTGTTACATATGTCATCTCGACAACCTCGCATTTCCATTGCCTCTGATAAAAAATGACTTGTTAAGTGTCTTATTGATGCTACATCTTAGATGATGAGTCATTTCTTTCCTTCTTTAAGTATTTTATTTATTTATTTGATAGACAGAGTTAAGAGAGATGGAAGTCAGCTTGAGCATGTCCCGAATTGCACATCTCTTCCCTCTCTTATTCCCACTCTTATATTTAACAACGATCACTTTTCAGTTAAGTTTCAGCACTTAAGAAGAATTGTGTATTGATTACAGTATTCAACCAAAAGTATTAAGTAGAACAAACAAAAAAAAATACTAAGAGGGATAACATATTAAGCTGCTCATCAATAGTCAGGGTGAGGGCTGATCAAGTCACCGTTTCTCATAGTGTTCATTTCACTTTAACAGGTTTCCTTTTTGGTGCTCAGTTAGTTGTCACCTATCAAGGAGAACAAGTGGTGTTTGTCCTTTTGGGATTGGCTTATTTCACTCAACATAATGTTTTCCAAATTCCTAACAGGGATCACTTTTCAGTTAAAATTTAAACACCTAAGAATAATTGTGTGTTAATTACAGAGTTCAACCAATGGTACTAGAACAAAAAAAATACTAAAATGGATAAAGTATTACATTGTACATCAACTGTCAGGACAAAAGCGGATCAAGTCACTGTTTCTCATAGTGTCCATTTCACTTCAACAAGTTTCCCCTTTGGTGCTCAGTTGTTGCCAATCAGGGACAACATATGATATTTGTCCCTTTGGGACTGGCTTAATTCACTCAGCATGATGTTTTCCAAATTCCTCCATCTTGTTGCAAATCACTGGGTTTCGTTGTTTTTGACTGCTCTATAGTATTCTATAGAGTACATGTCCCATAATTTCTTTATCCAGTCTACCGTTGATGGGCATTTGGGTTGGTTCCAGGTCTTAGCTATTGTGGATTGAGCTGCAATAAACATTAATGTGCAGACAGCTTGTTTGTTTGCCAATTTAATTTCCTTTGGGTAAATTCCAAGGAGAGGGATGGCTGGGTTGAATGGTAGGGTTATATTCAGGTTTCTGAGGAATCTCCAGACTGACTTCCATAGTGGCTTAACCAGTTTGCATTCCCACCAACAGTGGGTTAGTGTCCCTTTTTCCCCACATTCTCGCCAGCATCTGTTGTTGGTAGATTTCTGAATGTGAGCCATTCTAACTGGGGTGAGGTGAAACCTCATTGTGGTTTTGATTTGCATTTCCCTGATTGCTAGTGACCTTGAACATTTTTTCATGTGCCTGTTGGCCATTTGGATTTCCTCTTTTGAAAAATGTCTATTGAGGTCCTTGGCCCATCTCTTAAGTGGGTTGTTTGTTTTGATCTTGTGGAGTTTCTTGATTTCTTTGTAGATTCTGGTTATCAACCCTTTATCAGTTGCATAGTTTGCAAATATATTTTCCCATTCTGTCGGTTCTCTGTTCACTTTCCTGACTGTTTCATTTGCAGTACAGAAACTTCTCAATTTGATGCAATCCCAAATGTTAATTTTGGCTTTGACTGCCTGTGCTTCTGGGGTGTTTTCCAAGAAGTCATTGCTGGTACCTATATCTTGCAGGGTTTTTCCAATGCTCTCTAATAATTTGATGGTGTCAGGTCGTAGTTAGAAACATACCAGGGGATTCCAATTCAATCCCATCAAGGTGGCATGTACCAATGCCATCTCACTAGTCAAAGTGATCAATTTCAGTTCACAATTGATCATAATGATAGGACTAAGAGTCAAAGGGATCACATAAACAAGAATAGTGTCTGCAAATACTAGCTGATAGAATCAAAAAGGGAGAGAACGATCCAACATGGGAAGTGAGATACACAGCAGACCCATAGAATGGCAGATGTCCTAAACATCACTCTGGCCTCAGAATCAGCACTTAAGGCATGTGGATCCGGCTGAAAAGCCCATGGGAGTATTTCAGGCATGGAAAGCCAAGACACTCTGGCAAAAAAAAAAAAAGCTAAATGAAAGATCTCCACGAGTGAGATCTCAGTGGAAAGAACGGGTCATCAAAGAAGAAGGTACCTTTCTCTGAAGGGAGGAGAGAACTTCCACTTTGACCATGGCCTTGTCTAAATATGATCAGAGTCAGTGAACTCAGGGGGCTTCCATAGCCTTGGCAGCTCATGACAAGAGCATAGGGTGATTACTGATGCCATAAACAAGAGTGTCAATTTGCTAAGTCAACAACAGGAGTCACTGTGCACTTACTCCTCATGTAGGATCTTTGTCCTTAGTGTGCTGCTGTACATTGAGATTTAATGCTATAACTAGTACTCAAACAGTATTTTTCACTTTATGTTTCTGTGTGGGAGCAAACTGTTGAAATCCTTACTTAATGTATGCTAAACTGATCTTCTGTATATAAAGAGAATTGACAATGAATCTTGATGTGAATGGAAAGGGAGAGGAAGTGGGAAAGGGGAGGGTTGCGGGTGGGAGAGACGTTATGGGGGGGAAGCCATTGTAATCCATAAGCTGTACTTTGGAAATTTATATTCATTAAATAAAAGTTAAAAAAAAAAAGAAAGAAAAAAAAGAGAGAGAGGGAAAGACAAAGAAAAAGGTTTTGTATCTGCTGGTTCTCTCCACAAATGGAATGGCTACAAAGGCCTGAGATGAGCTGAGCTGATCTGAAGCCTGGATCCAGGAGCTTTTTCTGGGTCTCTCATGTGCGTGCAGGGGCCCAAGGACTCAGGCCATATTCTATTCCACCTCAAATCTGAGAAAACATGTGATATTTGTCTTTTGGGGGACTGGTTTATTTCACTAAGCATGACAATTTCCAGTTGCTTCCATTTTGCTGCAGAAGACATGATTTCATTCTTTTTTATGGTTGAGCAGTGTTTCATCATGTATATACACCATATTTTCTTTATCCAGCTGATGGACATCCGGGTTGACTCTTTATCTTAGCTATTGTGGGATTGGAATTGAATGGCTATAAACATAGAGGCACAAAAAACTATTTCAATTGTTGATTTTATTTCCTTTGTATAAATTCTCAGGAGTAGAATTAATAATACAAAATTTTCAGATTTCTGAAGAATCTCTTTACTATCCTCCATTATGGTTGTACTAGCTTACATTCCTACCAACAATATGTTAAGGTAGCTTTTTCCTCACTTCTTCACCAGCACTTGTTACTCTTTTTTTATTTTTTATTTTTTGGATGGTGTTCATTCTAACTTAAGTGAGGTAAAACATCATTATGGTTTTCATTTGCATTTCCCTGATAGCTAGTGATTCTGAACATCTTTTTATGTGTCTATTGACCACTTGTATTTAATCCTTTGAAACATGCCTATTTTTATCCTTATCCAATTTCTTAACTGGATTGTTTGTTTTGTTGTTGTTGAGTTCATTTTTATGGACATAACATTCACTGTTATGACAATGCCAATTCTCATAAAATAAAATGCAGGTTCAAGGTAATCTGAATCAATGTCAACTTCCTTCATACATGTTTGGTAAGAAAAGCTAAATAATAGCAAAACTGACCCTTACAGAAAGAGAAAATATAAATAGTCACACATTGTCAATACAAAATAACTGTGTCATATTCAGACTCAAAAAAAGTCCTAGAACAAATATGCCTGAATTTTACCATTTGACTTTAACTTTTCTTTAATATTAATAAAACACACTTCAGTTTTTTTAACACTTCAGATTTTAATGTAGTATTGGTACAACAACAATGTCACCAGTGAAACAGAACAGAGACTAGAAATAAACCCATACACATATGAATACATAAGGATTCATTTGAATTGCAACTTAAATCACACCCATTGTAACATTATAATACAGTAAAGATAGGATGCCTTTTTCAAAAAAGGGTGCTTGATGAATTGAATTATATATCTCAATGTAGAAATATGAATTCTGATTGATTTTTGTAATAATTAAAAAATAAAATAATAATGCATATTGAAGATTATGTAGGCAATATTCCTGAAGAAGGGACACAGAACAATTTAACTAGTCATAAGATAATGAAACTATGGATAAACATAAAGAAAATATGGATATATGGGAGTATTGTAAAATTAGAACATCTCATCAAGACATCTGTAAAATAGAAAAAAGGAGCATCATCAATGCACCTAACATAATTATTATGATTGCATATTTGTTATACATAGGTAATAATACTGGAAATTGGGCTGGTGCCATGGCTCACTTGGTTAATCCTCCGCCTGTGGCACTGGCATCCCTCATAGGTGACGGGTTCTAGTTCTAGTTGCTCCTCTTCCAGTCCAGCTCTCTGCTGTGGCCCGGGAGGGCAGTGGAAGATGGCCCAGGTGCTTGGGCCCCTGCACCTGCATGGGAAACCAGGAGGAAGCACCTGGTCCCTGGCTTCGGATTGGCGCAGCACCCGCTGTAGCAGCCATTTGGGGAGTGAACCAACGGAAGGAAGACCTTTCTCTCTGTCTCTCTCTCTCTCTCTTTCACCGTCTATAACTCTACCTGTCAAATAAAAAATAATAATAATAATACTGGAAATTAATAACAAAAGGCAAAGCTTAATAGCTTTGAATTGTGTGTTTAACATCTTTTATGCTATTTGTATTTATTTGAAAGTGAGATAGATGGAAATATATAGACAGCGACTCACATACACACATGAATATATACACACAAAGATATTCCATCTGCTGTTTTGCCCTCCAGATATCTGAAACAACTGGTGCTGGATCAAGCTGAAGCCAAGAGCCTAGAATTCCATCTGGATCTCCCATATGAATGGCAGGACACAACTACTTGAACCATCACATGCTGCTTCCCAGGAAACTGAAATTGAAAGCAGAGATAGGACTTGAACCTAGGCACTCTAAAACAGGATGCAGGTGTTCTAAATGGTGTTTTCACCACTCCACCAAATGCCCAAATCCTGATTGATGTAATTTTTGAATGTGTTATAGTTAAATAAAAATGTACCAAAATGACATAGAAGTTGGTGTCGAACACTACATAAAAGAGATAATGTTAATGACAATTTAAGTGACCACAGAAGATAAACAAAGGCATGAACAGATACTGAGATGAACAGATATGTAATTGGAGTTTATAATAAATACTGCCTTAAATTCCAAGGAGTGAAGCATTCCCTCTTTTGATCCTCAGTGTTTAATCCTGGCTATGCTCAGCTACAGGAAAATACTGCTGGGCTGGAGTTCGGTGCAGCAGTGAAGTTGCTGTTTGGGATGACACACCCAGCATTCTGCATCCAAATGACTGGTTTCAGTGAGGGCTACTTCACTTCTGACCCATCTTCCTGCTATGTGCTTCCTGGGAGGCAACTGAGGATGGCTCAAGTACTTCATGCATGCCCCTTACATCCTACATCGTATCCTGCAATGCAGTTTCAGGACCCTGCCTTCAGCCTGGACCAGCCCTATAGTGGACATCTGGGGAGTGAACCAGCAGATGGAAGATCTCTCTGTATTTCTGTCTCTCTCTCTTTCTCTCCTTTCCAAATAAAATGTGATAATTCTAATTTTTCTATGGGATGCACCAGGATAGACTATGTATATGAACATTATTTTTTTTTGTTTTGTTTTGTTTTGTTTTTTTTTCATTTTCGATTCTCTTTATATACAGAAGATCAGTTTAGCACACATTAAGTAAAGATTTCAACAGTTTGCTCCCACATAGAAACATACAGTGAAAAATAATAGATGATTTTTTAAATGATGATGAAATCAGATCAGACATATTGTCATGTTTAATCCCAGTGAGAGTCAAGTTGGGAATTGATAATTACTTCTTTTTTTTTTTTTTTTACAGAAGATCAGTTTAGTATACATTAAGTAAAAATTTCAACAGTTTGCACCCCCATAGAAACACAAAGTGAAATATACTGTTTGAGTACTCGTTATAGCATTAAGTCTCAATGTACAGCACATTAAGGACAGAGATCCTACATGAGGAGTAAGTGCAGAGTGACTCCTGTTGTTGACTTTACAAATTGACACTCCTGTTTAAGGCATCAGTAATCTCCCTATGCACCAGTCATGAGTTTCCAAGGCTATGGAAGCCCCTTGAGTTCTCCGACTCTTATCTTGTTTAGACAAGGTCATAGTCAAAGTGGAGGTTCTCTCCTCCCTTCAGAGAAAGGTACCTCCTTCTTTGAAGACCTGTTCTTTCCACTGGGATCTCACTCACAGAGATCTTTCACTTAGGTGTTTTTTTTATTTTATTTTATTTTATTTTTTATTTATTTATTTATTTATTTTTGCCAGAGTGTCTTGGCTTTCCATGCCTGAAATACTCTCATGAGCTTTTCAGCCAGCTCCGAATGCCTTTAGGGCTGATTCTGAGGCCAGGGTGCTGTTTAGGACATCCGCCATTCTATGAGTCTGCTGAGTATCTCGCTTCCCATGTTGGATCACTCTCCCCTTTATTTATTCTATCGGTTAGTTTTAGCAGGTACTAGACTTGTTTATTTGCTCCCTTTGACTCTTAGTCCTTTCATTATGATCAATTGTGAACTGAAATTGATCACTAGGACTAGTGAGATGGCATCGGTACATGCCACCTTGATGGGATTGAATTGGAGTCCCCTGGTATGTTTCTAACTCTACCATTTGGGACAAGTCAGCTTGAGCATGTCCCAAATTGTACATCTCTTCCCTCTCTTATTCCCACTCTTATGTTTAACAGGGATCACATTTCAGTTAAATTTCAACACTTAAGAATAACTGTGTATTAATTACAGAATTAAACCAGTCATATTAAGTAGAACAGACAAAAAAACTACTAAAAGGGATAATGTATTAAGTTGTCCATTAACAGTCAGAGCTATGCAGATCAAGTCACCGTTTCCCATACTGTCCATTTCACTTCAGGAGGTTTCCTTTTTGGTGTTCAGTCAGTTATCACCGATCAGGGAGAACATATGGTATTTGTCCCTTTGGGACTGACTTATTTCACTCAGCATGATGTGTTCCAGATTCCTCCATTTTGTTGCAAATGACTGGATTTCGTCTTTCTTACTGCAGTATAGTATTCTAAAGAGTACATACCCCATAATTTCTTTATCCAGTCTACCGTTGATGGGCATTTAGGTTGGTTCCAGGTCTTGGCTATTGTGAATTGTGCTGCAATAAACATTAGGGTGCAGACCGCTTTTTTGTTTGCCAATTTAATTTCCTTTGGGTAAATCCCAAGGAGTGGGATGGCTGGGTCGAACGGTAGGGTTATATTCAGGTTTCTGAGGAATCTCCAGACTGACTTCCATAGTGGCTTAACCAGTTTGCATTCCCACCAACAGTGGGTTAGTGTCCCTTTTTCCCAACATTCTCTCCAGCATCTGTTGTTGGTAGATTTCTGAATGTGAGCCATTCTAACCGGGGTGAGGTGAAACCTCATTGTGGTTTTGATTTGTATTTCCCTGATTGCTAGTGACCTTGAACATTTTTTCATGTGCCTGTTGGCCATTTGGATTTCCTCTTTTGAAAAATGTCTATTGAGGTCCTTGGCCCATCTCTCAAGTGGGTTGTTTGGTTTTTGTGGAGTTTCTTGATCTCTTTGTAGATTCTGGTTATCAACCCTTTATCTGTTGCATAGTTTGCAAATATTTTTTCCCATTCTGTCGGTTGTCTCTTCACTCTCCTGACTGTTTCTTTTGCAGTACAGAAACTTCTCAATTTGATGCAATCCCAATAGTTGATTTTGGCTTTGACTGCCTGTGCCTCCCGGGTCTTTTCCAGAAATTCTTTGCCTGTGCCAACATCTGGAAGGGTTTCTCCAATGTTCTCTAGTAACTTGATGGTGTCAGGTCGTAGATTTAGGTCTTTAATCCATGTTGAGTGGATTTTTGTGTAAGGTGTAAGGTAGGGGTCTTGCTTCATGCTTCTGCACGTGGAAATCCAATTTTCCCAGCACCATTTATTGAATAGACTGTCCTTGCTCCAGGAATTGGTTTTAGATCCTTGATCAAATACAAGTTGGCTGTAGATGTTTGGGTTGATTTCTGGTGTTTCAATTCTGTTCCATTGGTCTATCCATCTGTTTCTGTACCAATACCATGCTGTTTTGATTACAACTGCCCTGTAGTATGTCCTGAAATCTGGTATTGTGATGCCTCCGGCTTTGTTTTTGTTGTACAAGATTGCTTTAGCTATTCGAGGTCTCTTGTGCCTCCATATAAATTTCAGCACCAATTTTTCCAGATCTGAGAAGAAGGTCTTCGGTATCTTGATTGGTATTGCATTGAATTTATAAATTGCTTTTGGGAGAATGGACATTTTGATGATATTGATTCTTCCAATCCATGAGCATGGAAGATTTTTCCATTTCTTGGTATCCTCTTCTATTTCTTTCTTTAAGATTTTGTAATTCTCATCGTAGAGATCTTGAACGTCCTTGGTTAAGTTTATTCCAAGGTATTTGATTGTTTTTGTAGCTTTTGTGAATGGGATTGATCTTAGTAGTTCTTCCTCAGCCATGGCATTGTCTGTGTATACAAAGGCTGTTGATTTTTGTGCATTGATTTATACCCTGCTACTTTGCCAAAATCTTCTATGAGTTCCAATAGTCTCTTGGTAGAGTTCTTTGGATCCCCTAAATAAAGAATCATATCATCTGCAAAGAGGGATAGTTTGAGTTCTTCCTTCCCAATTTGTATCCCTTTAATTTCTTTTTCTTGCCTAATAGCTCTGGCTAGAACTTCCAGAACTATATTGAAGAGCAGTGGTGAGAGTGAGCATCCCTGTCTGGTACCAGATCTCAGTGGAAATGCTTCCAACTTTTCCCCATTCAATAGGATGTTGACTGTGGGTTTTTCATAGATTGCTTTGATTGTATTGAGGAATGTTCCTTCCAAACCCAGTTTGCTTAGAGTTTTCATCATGAACGGGTGTTGTATTTTATCAAATGCTTTCTCGGCGTCTATTGAGATAATCATATGGTTTTTCTTCTGCAGTCTGTTAATGTGGTGTATCACATTGATTGTCTTGCGCACATTGAACCATCCCTGCATACCAGGGATAAATCCCACTTGGTCTGGGTGGATGATCTTTCTGATGTGTTGTTGCATTCTATTGGCGAGAATTTTATTGAGGATTTTTGCATCTATGTTCATCAGGGATATCGGTCTATAATTCTCTTTCAATGCTGCATCATTTTCCGGCTTAGGAATTAAGGTGATGCTGGCTTCATAGAAAGAATTTGGGAGGATTCCCTCTTCTTCGATTGTTCTGAATAGTTGGAGAAGAATTGGAGTCAGTTCTTCTTTAAATGTCTGGTAGAATTCAGCAGTGAATCCGTCTGGTCCTGGGCTTTTCTTTGTTGGGAGGGCCTTTATTACTGTTTCAATTTCTGTCTCAGTTATGGGTCTGTTTAGGTTTTCGATGTCTTCCTGGTTCAATTTAAGTAGGTTGCATGTGTCCAGGAATCTATCCATTTCTGATAGGTTTCCCTGTTTGCTGGCATACAAGTCCTTGTAGTAATTTCTGATGATTCTTTTTATTTCTGTGGTGTCTGTTGTTACATTTCCTTTTTCATCTCTGATTTTATTGATTTGGGTCTTTTCTCTTCTTTTTTTAGTTGGTTGGGCCAATGGGGTGTCAATTTTGTTTATTTTTTCAAAAAACCAGCTCCTCGTTTGGCTGATTTTTTGGAATGTTTTTTTGGATTCAATCCTGTTGATTTCTTCTCTGATTTTAATTATTTCTCTTCTCCTACTAGATTTGGGTCTGGTTTGCTGTAGGTTTTCTAGATCCTTGAGGTGAATTGAAAGCTCATCTATTTGGTGCCTTTCCAATTTCTTGATGTAGGCACCTATTGATATAAACTTTCCTCTTAACACTGCTTTTGCTGCGTCCCATAAGTTTTGGTATGTTGTGCTGTTATCCTCATTTACTTCCAGAAAGTTTTTGATTTCTCTTTTGATTTCTTCTATGACCCATTGTTCATTCAGGAGCATGTTGTTCAATCTCCATGTGTTTCTGTATGCTCTAGGGATTCCTGAGTTGCTAATTTCCAACTTAATTCCTTCATGGTCTGAGAAGCTGCATGGTATGATTCTAATTCTTTTGAATTTGCTGAGACTTGCTTTATGGCCTAGTATGTGGTCAATCCTAGAGAAGGTTCCATGTACTGCTGAGAAGAATGTAAAATCTTTAGCTGTAGGATTGAAAGTTCTGTATATATCTGTTAGATCCATTTGGGCTATAGTGTCATTTCAATCTACTGTATCCTTGTTATCTTCTGTCCTGTTAATCTGTCTATTTCTGAGAGTGGATTATTGAAGTCCCCCAGTATTATTGTATTGGGGTCTAAGTCTCCCTTTAAGTCCGTTAACAAATCTTTTAGATAAACTAGGTGCACATACATTGATAATTGTTATATCTTCTTGTTGTATTGATCCCTTAATCATTATATAGTGTCCCACTTTGCCACTCTTAACAGTTTTTGTGGTAAAGTTTATGTTGTCCGATATTAAGATGGCTACACCCGCTCTTTTTTCATTTCTGTTGGCATGGTATATCTTTTTCCAGCCTTTCACTTTCAGTCTGTATGGATCTTTGTTGGAAAGATGTGTTTCTTGTAAGCAGCAAATAGATGGGTTTTGTTCCTTAACCCAATCAGCCAATCGGTGTCTTTTAACTGGACAGTTCAGGCCATTCACGTTCAATGTGACTAATGATAAGTGGTAAATTTGCCCTGCCATTTGCCAAAGATAAGTTCTAATATATGCTTTGAATTCCCTGTGATCTTTTGCTGTGAGGTTTTCTTCCTTTACCTTCTTTCATATTGATGACCGTGTTTCTGTGTTTCTGTGTGTAACACATCTTTAAGCATCTTTTGCAGGGCTGGACGAGTGGCAACAAATTCTTTCAATTTCTTTTTGCTATGAAAGGTCTTTATTTCACCTTCATTCACAAATGATAGCTTTGCAGGATATAATATTCTGGGCTGGCAGTTTTTCTCTCTTAGTACCTGGGCTATATCTCGCCATTCCCTCCTAGCTTGTAGGGTTTCTGATGAGAAGTCAGCTGTGAGTCTGATTGGAGATCTTCTGAGAGTAATCTGACATTTCTCTTTTGCACATTTTAGGATCTTTTCTTTCTGTTTCACTGTGGTGAGTTTAATTACAACGTGTCGTGGTGAGGATCTCTTTTGGTCATGTTTATTAGGGGTTCTGTGAGCTTCCTGTACTAGGATTTCTCTGTCCTTCTCCAAACCTGGGAAATTTTCTGCTAATATCTCACTAAAAAGGCTTTCTAATCCTTTCTCCCTCTTCATGCCTTCAGGAACTCCTATAACCCGAATGTTGGGTTTTTTAATAGTATCCTGAAGATTCCCGACAATATGTTTTAGATTTCTAATTTCCTCTTCTTTTCTTTGGTTTGACTGTATCCTTTCCTGTTCTCTGTCTTCTAAGTCCGATATTCTCTCTTCTGCTTCACCCATTCTGTTTGTAAGGCTCTCTATTGTGTTTTTCATTTGATCTATTGAATTCTTCACTTCAGTCACTATCCCAGTTTCCTGTTGTACTAGTTGTTTCGTTTCATTTTGATTCCTCCTTAATATTTCATTTTCACGAGAGAGATTTTCTATCTTGTCCATTAAGGATTTCTGTAGTTCAAGAATTTGTTTTTGAGAACTTCTTAATGTTCTTATCAATTTTTTGAGATCTGCTTCTTGCATTTCTTCTATGTCATCATCTTCATAATCTTGAATTGGGGTGTCTTTTTCATTTGGGGGCATCATGGTGACTTCCTTGTTTTTATTACCTCAGTTTTTGCGTTTGTTATTTGGCATATTGGAGATATTTGGTTTCTTCACTGTGGTGCTTTTTCTTGTTATACTATGACTCTAGATTAAGTGGACTGTCCGTTTTTGATGGAGCCTTAGTGGCTTGAGATGGGTGTGGCCTGAGAGCTCTGTTTGGTGTGCCAAAGGTGACACTCCCAGGTTAGGCATGGTAGATCTCTCTCTTTCTTTCTTTTTTTGATTCATAAGGGAAGTAATTTCGCACAGCTGAATGAAGTTGGAGGTAGTTAGCAGGCAAATGATATACCCACAGGAGCCAGAGATTGGAACTCTTTCCCAAGGACCACACAGGGAATCTGTTCTGCCCTCAGAGTGGGCTCAAATTCTCCTTCAATCTCCCACTGGGTTGCCAAAGTTACAGAATTGTAGCGTCACTGGAGAGTGCTCACGTGAATTCCGTGAGTTCTCTCCCCCACCGTCTCTTTTTTCACAGTCTCAGTTCAGTAGCACCACAAATTTACTAGGTCCTAATCTCCTGTTAATTCGCCCCGCCCAGAGTCAGGTTTTTCTGCTAGGCTCAGGGCCGGTGCAGACCTGAGGTCGCTCTGCTTATGACGTATGTCCAAGATGGCACCTGCTCTTTGTCTTGCTCGCCCTTGAGAGGTGAGCGGAGAGAGAGAGAAACCCGTGTCCATACCAGTCACCTTTTATTTTCTCTCTCTCTCTCTTCCAGTTAGCCTGGTGAACTCCCCCCCCCCCCCCGCGGGGTTTGTTCCCTCTAGTCTCCTCTCTCCGCTTGCCTGCCGGTGTCTCGGGCTATTCAGGTTCGGCTCACCTCGCATTCCAGCGCTGGTGTGTTGAGTCTGCTGCTGGTGTCCCGAACTGTGGGCTCCCACACTCTCCACGCAGGTCCACTGTGAATCACGCGTTCTGGAAGAGTTTCTTCTGCTGTTTCCTCCCCTACTCTTCCTTGAACCTGCAGTATCTCCACTTTTATTAAACTGTCTCTCCCTGGACTATCAGTGTGCTCCCTTCCTATTCCGCCATCTTGCCTTGAACATTATTTTTAAGTCAGTGCTTCAACATCATCATTGTGAAGGGAAATTTGATCTAATGACATAGTTTTGAATATTGACCTATTTATTCTTCTACTTTCTTCTTTGTCTCCATTTTGATTAATAGCTAAAGGGCACACTGCCCCTTCCCTAACCCTTTCCCTCGCCTTCTCCCCTCTCCAGCCTCGTTTCCTCCCTTTAGCTGAGATTTTTAGTGCTGAACCAGACCCTGACAGACTACTTGCAAAGCAACTAACAAACAGATAAGCTGCACAAGACAGCTTGTGAAACTGGTACGAGGAAAGTTATCAGAGGCTTCAAAGAGCCCCCTACTCTCAAGCCAGCTGCCTTCTACCTCCCCCCATCAGTAGTGGCAAATTTCCTCCTCAACGAGATAAAAATTTAACTCTAAACCCATCCTATGTGCAGTCTCTGAGGAGCCTGTCGCCAACCTCTTTGCTTTAGTAAAGCAACCTGTCTCTGTTGATGTCAGTATGATCTCCTTTTTCCATTTCTCTTTTCAGAGGTACAAAAGGCCAGAACCCAAGCTATTCCAGACCTAACAAAAGTTACAGAAATATACTAAAATAAATGAAGCATAAACTTTTTTAAGCAAATCAGATAAGCAAATTTGAACACTCACTTTGTGATTTCATAAACATGAATTAAAACTTTTCATTTTCAGATGGTTGTACAAGGCTATGATACTAATTGAGAAGCTCAGGTAGCAAGATTTTGTCATCTCAGAATTTATATTTTATAACTCTGTGTACATTAATTAAAGTCTGTTTAAAAGATAATCCATTGAAAACTTCTCAAACACACCCTTCCTTCTAACACTAAAACAACATTACTCCAAGTCTTTAAACACAATGGTATCTTTATTAGTAACAAGTAGAACACAGATGCTATGAGGGGCAATGTTAGCTGGTTTAGTAACGGATACATATGGGCAGAGTTCTTGTTAACTCTTAGAAGAACTCTAAGAGATACTATTCATTCCTTGTCATTTTTGAAAGCATTGTTCAATAATTTTTGTGAATTTTTTGTTTCAAGACAGCTTCTTATATTAATGGTATCATGGTTATTAATATTAGAAAGGATGATTATTCTTTTGGTTGCTTCATTACAGGTTTTGCAGTTGACAGTACTTGTACTAGAGGATGCAGACAGCTGCAAAGGAACCAGAGGAGAACACACAGGAGGAGTTCACAAGACCCTCTGGAAAACTCACAGAGTAACTAATGCGCAAGGTCAATTTTACTCTTCAGACATCTCATTCTGAAAGTAAGTTTAGTTCAAGTGCTTCCTTCTACCAAAATGCTAAGTAATTAAATTATGCTTTTTTTAAGAGTTGTATTTGTCAAATCAGAAAACGCCAAAGAGTTCAAGGATCAGAATCTAGGAGCAAGCCATGGCAATGAGGCTTTACAACAGCCTAGAGAGGGGAAAAAAAAAAAAAAAAAAAAAAAAAAAAAAAAAAAAACAAGGTTATTTTCTGTGACTTAAACCTTGGCTGTACATCAGCATCAGGGGACATTTTAAAAACACCCTTCCTCTGGTCCGCCTAAGTACAATGATGTTAGTTGCATGAACCTGGGGCCCACTGTCAAAATTCTTCCTAAGGAATCCCAGGTAATTGGAATGTGCACCTCTTACTGAAAACCTCCATTCAAAATCTTTGTAGGTGTGGACAGTGGTTTGAGTCTGGTTGCTCCATTTCTCATTCAGTTCCCTGTTTTTTTTTTTTTTTTTAACTTTTATTTAATGAATATAAATTTCCAAAGTACAGCTTATGGATTACAATGGTTCCCCCCCCATAACTTCCCTCCCACACGCAACCCTCCCCTTTCCCACTCCCTCTCCCCTTCCATTCACATTGATTCATTATCAATTCTCTTTATATACAGAAGATCAGTTTAGCATATATTAAGTAAAAATTTCCACAGTTTGCACTCACATAGAAACACAAAGTGAAAAATACTGTTTGAGTACTAGTTATAGCATTAAATCACAATGTACAGCACATTAAAAACAGAGATCCTACATGAGGAGTAAGTGCACAGTGACTCCTGTTGTTGACTTAACAAATTGACACTCTTGTTTATGGTGTCAGTAATCACCCTAGGCTCTTGTCATGAATTGCCAAGGCTATGGAAACCTTTTGAGTTCACCAACTCTGATCATATTTAGAAAAGGTCGTAGTCAAAGTGGAAGTTCTCTGTTCCCTTCAGAGAAAGGTACCTCCTTCTTTGATGACCTGTTCTTTCCACTGGGATCTCACTCACAGAGATCTTTCATATAGGTCATTTTTTTTTTTTTTTTTTTTTTTTTTTTTTGCCAGAGTGTCTTGGCTTTCCATGCCTGAAATACTCTCATGGGCTTTTCAGCTGGAGCCGCATGCTTTAAGGGCTGATTCTGAAGCCAGAGTGCTATTTAGGACATCCGCGATTCTGTGAGTCTGCTGTGTATCCTGCTTCCCATGTTGGATCGTTTTCTCCATTTTTTATTCTATTGGTTAGTATTTGCAGACACTAGTCTTGTTTATGTGATTCCTTTGACTCTTAGACCTATCATTATGATCAATTGTAAACAGAAATTTATCACTTTGACTAGTGAGATGGCATTGGTACATGCCACCTTTATGGGGTTGAATTGGAATCCCTTGAGCATGTCCCAAATTGTACATCTCTTCCCTCTCTTATTCCCACTCTTAAATTTAACAGGGATCACTTTTCAGTTAAGTTTCAACACTTAAGAATAACTGTGTATTAATTACAGAACTAAACCAATAGTATTAAGTAGAACAAACAAACAAAAAAAATACTAAGAGGGATAACGTGTCAGTTCCCTGTTAATAGCTTGGGAATAACAGCAGAAGATAGCCTGAGTTCTTGTTCCCCTGCCATGCTTGTGTCAGGAACTCCTGGCTCCTGGTGAAGCCCTGGCTTTTTGGGAATGAACCAGCAGGTGGAAGAGCTCTCTCTCTCTCTCTCTCTCCCTCTCTCTCATTCTCTCACTCTGTGTCTCCTTCTTTCTCTGTAATTCTGACTTGCAAATAAATAAATAAGAAGTGATAGTGGAGGCTGATTTGTAATTAGAATAATGAGACTTTTGGATCAGACTAGGAAAAAGACAGACTTCTTTTTTTAAAATTTTTTATTCTCATAAAGATAACAGATTTCATGTATTTCATAGGTACAATTCTAAGAAGATAAGCATACTTCCCTTCCTCCCTTCTCCCTCCCTCATCCCCAACCCTTCCTTTTTTTTCTTTAATTTTTGCACAAACATAATTTCTATCAACTCTGTAATATAATCACAGGTTTAATGCACTACTAATCATAATATGCAACAAGTAAGAAGTAGAAACAACACAATTCCACAGGAGTACAAACAAGGGCTAAAAACAATAAATCACAATATGTCCATTTCATTCCTACACAATTTTTTATTTTATATTAATTACCATGTATAAGAAAAAAACATTTGATATTTGTCTTTTGGAGGACTTGCTTATTTCATGAAGAATAATGGATTCAATTTGTACCCATTTTGTGCAAAAGACAAGCTTTCATTCTTTTTTACACCTGAGTAGTATTCCATAGTGTGTGTGTGTGTGTGTGTGTGTATACATATTTATATATATAAAACACATTTCTTTATTCAGCCATTGGTTTATGGCCATCTCAGTTGACTCCTTATTTTAGATATTGTGAGTTGTGCTGCAATAAACATGGGGATTCAAATAACTCTGATTTCATTTTGTTTGATTGAAATACTCTCTTAAAAAAAGAACCAAAGCACTGGGAAAATGACATACAGAGAAAAAATGAGCATGGAAAAGAATAATTGCAGAACTGCTAATGACCAGAAAGTACTGAGTGTTAGAATCTGAAAGATTTCCATGTGACGTAAAATATTTTAACCTTGGTAACCTCTTCCAATATCCATTCAATAATGCTTGAATGCAAAGAAGGTCAGACGACTGAAAAAGTTTCACAATTAAGGTAAAATTGGTTCTGGCTTTAAAGAAAATGCAGAATTAAAGTCACCAGAGAGGGAAAGAAGCAACTGGCAGGCTGTGGCAATAATTGTTAGCAAATATAGACAAATTAGATGATATGTTTCTTGGAATAAAGAGGGTTGTCCTATTTGACTATTTGGAGAATTGTTTCAGAAGTTCAGTTATTATTTAATTAGAGAGGGAATGAGGATAATATTAAAAATGCATTTTAGGGAGAAAGAGATGACGCCCTTGGAAGTCTGGAACTTCCTCTTACCTCACTAAACTTGAACCTGGAAAAATTAAGTCCCGTGGGAGCACATGGTTAAGAATGAGAACACAGTGCCTTTAGTACACAACGATGTAGCATGTGTGTTAAAATGGAAATGGAGTCTCACATTCTTGCAAATGTTCACTGGGAAGCAGGTCACAAATTCTATAAGATTCCAAAAACAGGCGTGTGAGGTCAAAAGATTAAAGAAAAACTGATTTAGAGATAGAGAGTAGTAAGTGCAAAAGTATTATAAATGAGGGTTGCTTCTTGAATGTATCTTCTGTGACAGTTTGCAGCGACAGTAAAATTACGTTAGATTATATAGCATCCAAGTTACCAGACTAACTGTTGTGAACTTTTTACTCAGGAATTGAAATGTTCTTCAAAGACATTTTTACAGGTAATTGACATGCACAGAATGCTTTTAAAATAAAAGGTAGAGGTTCATTGGTTGTGTCACTGAAATCATAAGTTTTTGGAGTAAGATTTCTTAAAAATACATTCAGGTACTTTCTACTGGATTCGTTGTAAATTCCTTGATGATTAGAAAAAGCACCCTGTACATTAGATGTAAATGGTTGCTCTGTTATTTACGGTTTTGGGAAAACTTTTAAATTGTTGTAGAGTGACCAATTTGAACAAAATACCAGCTAATTTGACTTGGTTAAGATTTGTCAGGCGTCTCCCTTCCTTATAATCCCCTGGATGTCGACTCCCATTTAAGCTTCAGAAAACACTGGAAAGTGAGACAACTCTTCCTCCGCAGCACCTCCTGAAATCAGCTAACTTCAGAGAAAGACAAGCGGTGGCCTGATGAAGCCACCTGTTCGCCCCACTTCTTAGCAACCATTTGTTTTATGCATGTTTACTCTCTGCTGTGACAGAAATGACCTTTTGCTGACATTTTCGACAGTTTATGAGTCTTAGGATCCTTATTGCAAGTCTTTTTGAATAAAATCTCCCTGTAACTCTAAATTTGTTTCCCGTTGCCAGGAGTTATAACTGCATACATTTTGTTTTGCAGATGTTATTAGCCTGTAGTGTTATGAAACTGTGTTAGGGGGAACATCAGGATGTTGTTTATAAGGAATTTCTATTCTAGGGGCATTGGCATTTTATTTTAGACATTGTATGGTGCCAATTTTTATTAAAACATTTAGTCTATCTGTAATTAATTTCCTTGTCTTGAGCTGATTAGCTAAACATTGTTATTGATTTAATGATAGCTAATGTGTGGGGCGTGCACGTTACAGGTATCACTCTGGCCCCATTGCTATACAATACCACCTACATCCAAGATGACTCACACATACACATTTTCAGCTTCTACACTTGAGATTTCCTTCTTATTGGCAGTCAGCCTTTGACCAAAACAACCTTATTTAACTGTCACACTTTTATAGTCCACTTTAAGATTTGGGAGACAAGTTCTTACATTTTCTTTATTATGAGTTTTTTTTTTTTTTTTTTTAACTTGAGACCCAGACACACACACACACACACACACACACATACACAGAGACAGATAGGGAGACAGAGACCCCCTCGAGTCAGAATTCCTAAGTGATGGTTCACTTCCCAAATGCCCTCACTGGCTGGAGCTGTGCCATACTAGAACTAGGAGCAAGGAATTCAATCCAGGTATCCTAAATGGCGGCAGGGATCCAACCTCTTGTGCCATCGTCTGCTGATTTTCCTGCACATTAGCAGGAAGTAAGAATCACATATTTGAGGTGGGACTTGAACCCAGGGACTTTTTGATATGCGATGAAGGTGATCCAATGGGCAGTTTAATTAATAGCTTACTCTCTAGGCCAAATGACCACCTATATTGTAAGTATTTCCTGGAATGATTTTACCATCACTTTTCTCATATTTGTAAGAACTGTTTGTCAGTCTTGTGATCATGTGACACATCTTTGGATATAAAGTTTATTAGCATTATATTTATTAGCTTTTTTTCCGTTTAATTTTCCTTCTGTCTCTTGCTTATGACAATGCTAAAGGCAGAGATATATGTGATATACTTTTTTCCCAATATCCTTTCATGTAACCATTTCAACAAGCAAACAGTTTGGTAGGAGGGAGGTGTGAACAGAGGCCTAGGGTAGTAAGATAGTCTCAGCAGAAAAACTTCTTTCCAAATATATTTCCCTCTGAGCTTCAGGTGACACAGTGGGCCTAGGAGCCAACTCTCCACATCTAACCTTTTTTCACAGTCCAACCTTTGCTCTGATTCACCTTCTGTCATGTTCCAGTGCCTTTCTGATGTGATTTCATAAAGTGTAAGAAATTGCTTACTGCTTCAGGAAGGATCCACATGGGGAAAAATCCACATCACCTGATTAGTTTCTCTTTGGTGTGGCATATTAACCCTGAGCTTTCTTGCTTGAATTGTTGTGACCAAAGTATTTTAGCCTGTGTATCATGCCCTACCTTGATTTCCAGTCATCATCTCTTCTCTAGAGCATTTAGAAATGTTCTACTGATATCTCTTTTACTTCATTTGAAGTTATTTCTTTCAAAGACAGATTTGTGATTTAGCTCTCTCTTTGCTAAAGAAAATCTATCTAATGCCCAATTGATCTAGCAGAAATATGTTGAAATGTATTATGTATACAAAGCAATCTCACTGGTTCCCAATACTGAAACCTATTTTTTAAGATTTATGATCTGTTGGCCTTTGCAAAGAAGATTGTTTCTTTTGGGTAGAGACGGGGAGGAAAGCTAGATCCCTTGAATTCTTACTAGTCTGAATGAAAAGCATGTGAATTAAACATTAACATATTTTAATTTAAACAGATAAAGTGTTTTAAAGTAGTTTTTAGATTTCTGATTATAAGACTATTGATGCTGGTTTTCTTTTATTTTTTTATATTTTTTAACTGTTATTTAATGAATATAAATTTCCAAAGTACAGCTTATGGATTACAATGGCTTCCCCCTCATAGCATCGCTCCAACCCGCAACCCTCCCCTTTCCCACTCCCTCTCCCCTTCCATTCACATTGATTCATTATCAATTCTCTTTATATACAGAAGATCAGTTTAGCATACATTAAGTAAAGATTTCAACAGTTTGCTCCCACACAGAAACATAAAGTGAAAAATACTATTTGAGTACTAGTTATAGCATTAAATCTCAATGTACAGCAGCACATTAAGGACAAAGATCCTACATGAGGAGTAAGTGCACAGTGACTCCTGTTGTTGACTTAACAAATTGACACTCTTGTTTATGGTGTCAGTAATCACCCTAGGCTCTTGTCATGAATTGCCAAGGCTATGGAAGCCCCCTGAGTTCACTGATAATTTTTAGACAAGGCCATGGTCAAAGTGGAAGTTCTCTCCTCCCTTCAGAGAAAGGTACCTCCTTCTTTGATGACCCGTTCTTTCCACTGGGATCTCACTCGCAGAGATCTTTCATTTAGGTTTTATTTTTTTCCCCAGAGTGTCTTGACTTTCCATCCCTGAAATACTCTCATGGGCTTTTCAGCTGGAGCCGCATGCCTTAAGGGCTGATTCTGAGGCCAGAGTGCTGTTTAGGACATCTGCCATTCTATGGGTCTGCTGTGTATCTACTTCCCATGTTGGATCCTTCTCTCCCTTTTTTATTCTATCAGCTAGTATTTGCAGACACTAGGTTTTTGTTTATTTAGTAAATATAAATTTCCAAAGCACAGTTTATGGATTACAATGGCTTTCCTCCCCCCATAATTTCCCTCCCACTAGCATCCCTCCCATCTCCCGCTCCCTCTCCCATTCCATTCACATCAAGATTCATTTTCAATTATCTTTATATACAGAATATCCATTTAGTCTATATTAAGAAAAGATTTCATCAGTTTGCACCCACACAGAAATACAAAGTGTAAAATACTGTTTCAGTACTAGTTATAGCATTACTTCACATTGGACAACACATTAAGGACAGATCCCACATGAGAAGTAAGTACACAGTGACTCCTGTTGTTGACTTAAAAATTTGACACTCTTGTTTATGGCATCAGTAATCTCCCTAGGCTCTAGTCATGAGTTGTCAAGGCTATGGAAGCCTTTTGATTTTGCCGACTTCAATCTTATTCTGACAGGGTCATAGACAAAGTGGAAGTTCTCTCCTCCCTTCAGAGAAAGGTACCTCCTTCTCTGATGGCCCCATTCTTTCCAATGGGATCTCACTCACAGAGATCTTTCATTTAAGTCTTCTTTTTTTTTCCAGAGTGTCTTGGCTTTCCATGCTTCAGATACTCTCATGGGCTCTTCAGCCATATCTGAATGCCTTAAGGGCTGATTCTGAGGCCAGAGTGCTATTTAGGACATCTGCCATTCTATGAGTCTGCTGTGTATCCCGCTTCCCATGATGGATCGTTCTCTCCCTTTTTTATTCTATCAGTTAGTATTAGCAGACACTAGTCTTGTTTGTGTGATCCCTAGACTCTGAGACCTAGCAGTGTGATGAATTGTGAACTGAAATTGATCACTTAGACTAGTGAGATGGCATTGATGCATGCCACCTTTCTGGGATTGTATTAGTATCCCCTGGCATGTTTCTAACTCCACCATTTGTGGCAAGTCCGATTGAGCATGTCCCAAATTGTACATCTCCTCCATCTCTTATTCCCACTCTTATATTTAACAGGGATCACTTTTCAGTTAAAATTTAACATTAATTAAATGGGCAAACAAAAAAGCTGTCTGCACATTAATATTTATTGCTCAATTCACAATAGCTAAGACCTGGAACCAACCCAAATGTCCACCAACAGTAGACTGGATAAAGAAATTATGGGACATGTACTCTATAGAATACTATACAGCAGTCAGAAACAATGAAATCCAGTCATTTGCAACAAGATGGAGGAATCTGGAAAACATTATGCTGAGTGAATTAAGCCAGTCCCAAAGGGACAAATATCGTATTTTCTCCCTGATTGGCGACAACTAACTGAGCACCAAAGGGGAAACCTGTTGAAGTGAAATGGACACTATGAGAAACAATGTCTTGATCAGCTCTTGTCCTAACTGTTGATGTACAATGTAATACTTTATCCATTTTAGTATTTTTGTTTTGTTTTGTTCTAGTACTATTGGTTGAACTCTGTAATTAACACACAATTATTCTTAGGTGTTTAAATTTTAGCTGGTTTTCTTTTAATAAAGCCTGAAAATACACGTAATATATTTACCAAGATAATCAAGAAATTTAAATAGTTACAAATAATGCTCAGTAAAGTTTGGTAGAACAAATTAAATTTGAAGAAAAGATTTTATTTTATTTTTTTAAGATTTATTTATTTATTTGAAAGTCAGAGTTACACAGAGAAAGACGGAGAGGCAGAGAGACAGAGAGAGGTCTTCCTTCCACTGGTTCACTCCCCAGTCTGAAGCCAGGAGCCACGAGCTTCTTCCAGGTCTCCCACATGGGTGCAGGGGCCCAAGGACTTGGACCATCTTCTACTGCTTTCCCAGGCCATAGCAAAGAGCCGGATCAGAAGTGGAGCAGCTGGGATACAAACTGGCACCCATATGGGATGTCAGCACTGCAGGCAGTAGCTTTACCCGCAGTGCCATAGTGCCGGCCCCAAGACTTGCTTTTCTATCATCAATATCATAATTTTATGCTAGTCATTATTATCAGGGCTATTTGTAAATTACAAAGCTGTGTACTATCATTTATAAATAATGAATATTAAAATAATTCAAAATTTTAATTCTGCATTTTTTGGTGAAATGCAACATTGCTTCCTTTAGGCCTGTACATTGAATAGCATTCAAGAATTAGTTGTATTTCAGGTAGTGATTCAACACTATGGGTGACACTTGTAGAAACATGGTGAGTTCATCATGCACAGCTCCCAGTCAGGGAAATGTCTTTTTTTCCTTTTGAAATATCCACCATTTTGCAAGCTTTACAGGATAAATTTATCATATATGTTAAGATATTTTGAAAAATTCATGGAAATGGAATTGAAAGATAAGTTTATTTTGGTACAGTTTAAAATCCATACTTAATTTATCATAATTTGCATTTACAGTAGCTCTTGGAAGACTCATTATATAATTCAGCAGATAATTATATTTGCTCTAAGTGTGATATGAAAATTTAAATAACTGAATAATATTTCCAAATCCACACACTATTACTAAGAAACAGAAGGTGCATTTTAACTCTTAATGAAAGTGGTGTGTAATCCCAGTGATTGCATGTTTCCCCATACATGCTTCTTATGGGTCAAATACATATAAATTAATGTGCAGGATATTAATAAACTAACACTCTGCCACTAGAGCTGATGGTCCCTCTGATACTGGCTGGGTGACTTTACTTGCAGCCTAAATAGAGGATTTCAGACAAAAACAGTCAAGAAGAGTTTCCTTCACGTTAGCCAGACACAATACTGCTTGTTATGCATCCATTATCCTTGTTTTAAATGATGTTTTAAATATAAAAAAGGAATAATCCATCATGTACTTTTTTTTATTTCTAGCTGACGGCAAAAAAAAAAATATATGTGTACTCATTTCTTGCCTTTAGAATTAAGGCACTTTTAAGGTTAGCCACGCTCACGTTTCTCTTTATTATGCTTCTTTACGAGTAGCAGCATGCCTTAGTGCTTATGGAGCTAATGATCTTAAAGTCATTTTGAGGAATTTTAAACCACAAAATGATGCCTATTACAGCTCTGTAGCTGTTCATTTTACACAACAATATAAGTACTGATGTTCCTAAGAGCACAGACTACACAACGCAGCACAGATCATTTCATCAAACCAGAAGGAACCCAGTCATAATTATACTACATAATTATGGCTTTTTTTTCTATCTTTCTGAAGTTGGGATTTCTGTAGTCCCTCAAAGGTAAACGAATCAGAGAAGTGTAACTGAATTTTTAGAATGAAACCATAAAACAATAATGTCCTTGGAAGGTTTATTCCTCTGCTTTTTATTCTATTCTAAACATTTTACATATTTATTTTTAAGGAGCTGGTTCCTTGGCTCACTTGGTTAATCCTCCGCCTGCAGCATCATCATCCCATATGGGTGCCAGGTTCCTGTCCCAGTTGCTCCTCTTCCAGTCCAGCTCTCTGCTGTGGCCTGAGAGAGCAATGGAGGATGGCTCAGGTGCTTGGGCACCTGCACCTGCATGGGAGACCAGGAAGAAGCACCTGGCTCCTGGCTTTGGATTGGCATAGCTCCGGCCATAGTGGCCATTTTGGGGGTGAACCAATGGAAGGAAGACCTTTCTCTCTGTCTCTCTCTCTCACTGTCTAACTCTATCTGTCAAATAAATTTAAAAAATGAACATATTTATTTTTAAGAGAAAGAGAGAGAGACAACTCCCTTCTGCGGTTTCAATCCCCAAATGCCCATAATGGCTGGTGTTTACTGGGCTGAAGCTGGAATCTGGGAACTCAATTGCAGACAAGTTCCAGGATGGCAGGAGCCTGGCTATTTGAGTCACCTCACAGAGAGTGCATCAGCAGGATGCTGAAGTCAGGAGCCAAAGCTGGGCATCAGAGCAAGGTACTCCTAAGTGAGGTGCAGGTATCCTACCAGGCTCAACTCTCAGTCCTTCCTTTTGTTTTTTACAATGAGCAAGTAAGCTGTGATGACAAAACTCTTCAAGAATGGCCTGCTTAAAGAAACAAATTATGGATTTTTGTTATGGATTTTTGTAGAGCTAATGACACCTTTTTTTGAAAAAAAAAAAAAAGATAGAGTTTGCCATAATAGATATTCATTTAGGCATGATTGATAATCAATGAACTGTTAACTGTACAACTTCATTTTTTCACTAGTGCCAGTTTTCTTGTTACAGACTAAATCAATAACTCAGTGACATCAACATGCTTTACTTTTCATTTTGAAGGAGATTTAAAGAATTATTTATCTTTATCATATCTTTTAAGATTACAAAACTAGTGGCTGAAATATTTTGATTTCTTTATATGTTTGGTTAAAATATTTTTATTGCACCAAACATTTGGGCAAATACATGTGTTTGTTATATTCAAGGAAAGTATAACACTTTTAATTTAGCATATATTTAAATTCTTTCAAACCTTTGAGATTAATCAAATCAGTTATTTCTGGAATTTATTTAGAATTCTTATATTTGAAATGCTAAATTTAATACTTAAAATATATAGAGTAAGTAATAATTTGGAGAAATAGTAAAAGTCATTAATACAGGGGTGAGTATTGTGGCGCAATGAATTAAGTTGCCACTATGGAAACCCATATCCCATATTGGAGAACCAGTTTGAATCCCAGAAATTCCACTTCTGAAACAGCTTCGTGCTAATGCATTCTGCAGTGCAACAGAAAATGGGTCAAATACTTGGAACCTTGCCACCCACGTGGGAAAACCAAATGTAGTTCCAGGCTCAAGGCTTCAGCTAAATCCAGCGCTGGTGGTGGTGGACATTTCTGAAGTGAACCAGAGGACTGAAGTTTCTCTAATCGTCTCTCTCTCTCTCTCATTCACTCTACCTTTCAAGTAGATTAACATAAATAAAAATTTATAAACCAGTGTATTTGGGAATTTTTCATTTGAAATAATAAATACCAATCAGTTGGTGAAATGTCTTAGATGAACAGAAGTTAAACCCTTGGCTCATTGTCAGGGATGCATGTTCTTGTTCAGGTTCTGTTATATGGTGACCCATAGCTCAGCAAGGAAATCAGTTTCTGGAGACTGAAGAGAGTATCATGTCCCTTTGATATCGGAATTTGGACCCCTAAAAATTACATGAAAGTGTGGCCCCTTAAAGTTCCCCAGAAGTCCCATCTGTGGTGCCACATGTTATCAAAATTTGGGGTGCCATACCGTATCACCATATGCTTATTAATAAATCCTCAATACTAATAAGCCCTAGAGGGTTCTTGCCTAATATTTAGAGAAAAATTCTAAATACCAGCATAAATAAATGAAGCAGCATGGTACATTTTAGGCTTTTATTTAGTGAGGAAGATGCATAAGAGAGAGCTTTATCTAAGAGAGAAAGGGGTAAATCTGGGTTCATACCAAGCACCAGAAACCTGCCACATTCAGAAGCATTTAGGAGTGGGTGTCCCTAGGCTGCAGCCAGTCCCCTCCTGAGAAAAGAAGAGAGTAGACACACTGTGTCCCAGGCTTTTAACCCACTTCCAAAGAGGAGTGGTTAACTAACCTGATTGGCCAGTGGGTACTCAGGTGTGGCCAGGTAGGGGCATGAGATCACACAGGGGTGTGCTGAAGGTATCAGGTAGGGCGTGAGGTCACACAGGGGCATGGTGAAGGCGTGGTCTTCCAGCTCACAAACCTAATCGATTTTAACCTGTATTCCTACCTACTTCACCTTCACATTTTAATTCTACTGAGATTTACCAGGGCATCAAATTTATTAAATACTCAGACACATTTTGACTAAGTCACAATTTTTTAGCCAAGTAGTTTTTTTCAAATAATTTTTTAACAATTTAAAAAATTTATATAAGGTAAACAAACTTCATGTGTTTTATATATATTGATTTAAGAGTATAGTTATAATTCCCACCCTACCCTGCTTCCTGCCCATACTCCAATGCTCCATTCTCCATCTTTCTTATTCTTTCTTTTAAGTTTTATGATGACATACTTTCAGTTTGTTTTATAGTCATAAGCTTAACCCACCATTAAGTAACAAATTCAACAAATAGTATTGGGAAAAAAAAAAACACTGGTCCTCAATAGTTGAGACAAGGGATATAAACAATGATCAAATCACAAAATATCAATTTTACTCATGTACATTATATTTTTGTCCTCTATTAGTTACCACAGATCAGGGAAAACATGATATTTGTCTTTTTGGGATTGGCTTATTTCACTAAGTATAATGGTTTCCACTGCATCCATTTTGTTGCAAAAGACAGGATTATGGCTCAGTAGTGTATAAACCACATTTTGATTTTTTTACCCAGTCATCTGTTGATGGATTCTGGGTGGTTTCCATGTCTTAGCTATTGTGAATTGAGCTACAATAAACATGGGGGTGCAGAAAGCTCTTTCACTTGTCAATTTCACTTTGTTTGGGTAAATTCCCAAGAGTGGAATGGATAGGTCATACGGTAGCTGTGTTTTGAGATTTCTGATGTATCTCCATTCTGTCTTACATGATAGCAGTACTAGTTTATGATCTCACAAAAAGTATTATTAAGAGGCTATATATAAAAAAGACAACACTTATAGCAGCGAACTCCGTTTCTTTGTAAAAATGTTAACTTAAGATATTCTTGGGCTGGCGCCTTGGCTCACTTGGTTAATCCTCCGCCTGCTGCGTCAGCATCCCATATGGGCGCCGGGTTCTAGTCCTAGTTGCTCCTCTTCCAGTCCAGCTCTCTGCTGTGGCCTGAGAGGGCAATGGAGGATGGCCCAGGTGCTTGGGCCCCTGCACCTGCATGGGAGACCAGGAGGAAGCACCTGGCTCCTGGCTTCGGAAAGGGGCAGCACCGGCTATAGTGGCAACTTGGGGGGTGAACCAATGGAAGGAAGACCTTTCTCTGTCTCTCTCTCTCTCACTGTCTATAACTCTACCTGTCAAATAAAGAAAAAGATATTCTTATAATATACTATGAAATTCTTAGATGTAACAAATTCAAAAGCAATATTGCCAAATGGCTACTGAGTTTTAGTCCTTATAATAATTGAATGAGGAGCACAAGAATCCATTTAATATAAAAACATTAGATATTTTTAGTGGATTTTTAGAACTATGAGGAAAACTGAGGTCTATAACAGAATTTGTATATATGTAAATCTTCATGACACAGAGTATAATTAATAAATGTATGGTTTCCACATTTTTTCAACATTTGATAATCAAACCAAAGCCTTATTTGAATTTTAAATTGAAATATATTCTTAAATAAAATGCTTGATAATATTAGTTAATTAGCAATCAGATATAGTCTCTGAACTACTACTTTTCTCATTTGAAATTGGCAGAAAATATTTTCTGAATCAGGAAATTAGAATCTAAATAGATGTATGAACAATATATCTACAACATTATTTATGAGATATTTAATGTGAATCAAGAATAACCTGTAAAGAGCAATAGTTCATTGCCTTTGGCATACTGTGTTTCATTGTATCTAAGGTTTTATTTGTTGTAATATGCACCATTGTTTTATATTCCAACAAGGTAGAGAAGGATTAAATCTTTCAATCATTCTCTGACATGTTGCTTTCTTACCACATCAATGGTGCAGTAAAATTACGTTTCAGAGAAAATCAAATGCAGAAAAATGAGCAACTTAGAATCAATGAAATTAACAGAAAGGAAATAAATGAATGAGATTTTCTTAATTTACAAGGAAAAATTGTAGGTTTGTTATCTTTATTTGGAGCAAAATGTCAAGCGTGTTTTCCTCATGCCTCTGACACAATAGAATAACTAAAGGTCACTAATTAAAATGTTCAGCAACACCCTGTCTTTGCATTTTCCCTTTTATGCACATATGTATGTATGCATGTGCAAAACTTCACTATTGTGGCTCTGATTGTCCCTCCTTTAAAAGATATCTATGGTGTTTTCACTTGAACTCCACAACTACTGTCTAAAGTCCTTTAAATTATAAAGACAAGCTTTAGTGTTTCATTCCTTTTTGTCTTCTTAGAAAATAAACATTTTATGCTTAGGCATGTGTTCCTTCTGTTGTCCCTTCCTTTGAATTTTGGTATAACATCTTCCTGGTTCCCTCTATACCTCCCTTCTCAGTCATTTCCTGAGCACTTAAGTGCTGTGCTTAATGTTGCTCTTCCCTTTTTTTATTACATTATTCCCACAAATTATACTCTACACTAGTGCCCAAATCTCTGCTCATTTCCAGACACACTTTTCCTTCTTGGTTAAAAATCTCTGTTCAAATACTCAACTAAGGACTAATAAACCCTCCATTGGAGCCCATCCTATTTTCCAAGCTGGGCATCTTGGAATGACACTCATCCTTGCCCATCACCACTTACACTCATTTGTAGTGGGATCTATTTCATAAGTGCAAAAATCCCTGTATATCCCTGGGAGTCTCTAAGGAAATTATTGGAGTTAAAATTCTGATGTTCCTTTATTTCACTCTATCAAAAGAATAGTAATAAAAATGGTACTGCTTCATCATCAGAGAGTTCATTTTCCTTAAGCCAAATTTCAGGTATCTTGTGGAGTTTCAATCATTTCCATTTTCTTCAGTGCATTGTTAAGAATTTCTATTGATATTTTCCTGAATACTAACCTTCTCCATCCCTAACTCTTCTACTTGTAAGTCATTTATTACATTTTAATTTTCTGTACATTCTGTTTCTTGAATTACTCATTGGTTTATTTGTAAAACTGCTTTATCATTTTTATAGTTTTATACTATTTATGAACGTAATCCACTTGCCTTTATTTCTTTAAAAATACATAATGTAACGAATTTAAATCCTAGCTTGTGTCTCTGCTGTGTAACTTATTTTTCTGGTTCTTACTTAAGGAGCCCAGTTTCTTTCACAACATGTTGTTTGTATTGTAACCCTGCTTATTTTTTTTTTTTCCTGGTTCTTACTTATGGAGCCTTGTTTCTTCCAGTACATGTTATTTGGGTTGTAACCTTAACATATCTTTAAAAAATATTATATTTATTTGGCTGCTTTGAGATTATAGTATTACATTTGCCTCTGTAAATTGGCATTTGTGTTTGGTTCCCCTGCCAAGTAAGAACCACTTGAAACCAACTTCGTGACTTAAAATTCGCTGTATTACCTCAGGGATTTGAACTGGATTATGATTCTGCAGGAGCTCTTGTTACTCTGAGGTTGCTGTCATTTGATTTTGCATTTTTGAAAGGAAAATTTTTCCCTTTTATTCATCACCTTGAATATGACCCACAGCATTGATATTTTGTGCATCTGGAAAAGCCATCAAATTAAGTTTTTGATATTTGCGGAAGACAAACATTTTTAGAGCAGGAGTGATTCTCATACTGTCTGCATGTCTAAATTTTTGCTTCACTAAATATTCTGTCTTGAAAATTGGTGCTTACATGACTTAAAAAAAGAGCAAAACACATTTTATTTATTATTATTTAGATATTCAATAGGACAAATCCAAATAATGTAGCCCACAAGAAATGGGAAATTGCCTGCAGTAACTCTGTATGATACTTATATCCCTTTAGAAGATAATTTAAAGATAAATTCCTTGTCCTTTTCATGCTTATCCCACTGAATCTAGGAAAGTGCCCCTTATTCAGCAAGAACTTGTTAAATACTTCTGGAATGAATACTTATTTCATGTAATCATGACCTGTGTCTCATGAAAGTATTTTTGCTATACTTTAGCAACTGTAGACAAATCTCTCCATGGCTCATTGAGGAATCAAGTAAACTAGATCATTGGATTTGCTATAATACATACTACATGCTATATTAGGTATACAAAGGCACTCCTAAAGTTTATGGAAAAAGGAAGTTAAAAAATACGTTTATTGTGGCAAAAAAAGACATATGTCTCTTTAAAGTTGTTTTGAATTTTCCATGACCTTTCTAAAGAATCAACATGGGCCGGCGCCACGGCTCACTAGGCTAATCCTCCGCCTAGCGGCGCCGGCACACCGGGTTCTAGTCCCGGTCGGGGCGCCGAATTCTGTCCCGGTTGCCCCTCTTCCAGGCCAGCCCTCTGCTGTGGCCAGGGAGTGCAGTGGAGGATGGCCCAGGTGCTTGGGCCCTGCACCCCATGGGAGACCAGGAAAAGCACCTGGCTCCTGGCTCCTGCCATCGGATCAGCGCGGTGCGCCGGCCGCGGCGGCCATTGGAGGGTGAGCCAACAGCAAAGGAAGACCTTTCTCTCTGTCTCTCTCTCTCTCACTGTCCACTCTGCCTGTCAAAAAAAAAAAAAAAAAAAAAAAAGAATCAACATGATACCTAATCTGGATTTCATACTATTCATCACTAAAATGATATAATAATAGTGGAAATTTTAAATAAATGACATTTTTAAAGGGATAGGCAAAACCTGATGCTGCCGTTAGGACACTGCTTGTGACACATGCCAACCGCATCAGAATGCCTGGATTTACATTCTAACTCTGTGACTTTTGATCCTGCTTCTGGTTAGATATGCACCCTATGCAGCTGTAGCTGATGGCTCAAATTCCTGCATCCCTGCTACTCATGTTAGAGATCCAGACTCAGTTCTCAACTACTGGCTTTGGCCTGGCACAGCCCTGGATTTTGTGGGCATTTGTGTAGCTACTCATCTGTCTTTCTGTTTCTTTCTCTCTCTGCTTTTAAAATGAAAAAAATATATATTTTTTTAAAAAAGTGACATTTTATAGAAAAATGAGATTCTCCAAATAGTAAGTATTACTAAGACTACACACATTTAAAAAAGTTATTATAAATATGCTCTACTGATAGATATAGCTATGCTTCCATTTAGACATTAGGAATTTTTGCTGTAGTTAACTTACTGCCCATGGTATTGCATACCCTAAATAGTAGAGCACTGGTACTTAAATAAGCCAGACAATGCCTCATCCCAAGTCTAGTACCTAGCATTCAAGTAATATGTCATACAAGATTATGTGTGTATGTGTTTGTGTGTGATATTGTTGAATATTTCATTGAATAAGTTCTGAACTTTATTTGTATTCTAAGAACTAAACAGATTTTTTTAAGGCTTTATTATCATTTCAAAAATTATACACAATATGATATTGTAATTGAGTTTCCTGTAATAAAACATTTCTTAAAAGATTTGTTTATTTATTTATTTGAAAGGCAAAGATACAGAGATAGAAGGAGAGAGAGAAAAGGAGAGAGAGAGAGATTGATCTCCCATCTGCTGGTTCACTCGCCAAATGGCTACAGTGACTTACCAGGGCTGGGCCAGGGTGAAGCCAGGAGACAGGAGCTTTTTCCTGGTCTCTCCTATGGGTGCAGGGACCTAAGCACTTAGGCCATTCTCCACTGCCTTCCATGCACATTAACACAGAGATGGATCAGAAATGGAGCAGCCGGGGCTTGAACCCATGACCATATGGGATGCTGGTGCTACAGGTGTAGGCTAAACCTTCCTCACCACAGTGCTAGCCCTGAATAAAACATTTTTCCCCTAGCTATTATAAACAAAATCAGGCAGCAAAGAAGTTTATTGAATTTACTCCCCACCATCATTTGCTCACTACAATTATTATTTTTCATATTTATTCCATAGTATTCTTGAGATTTGACAATGTGTGATGTTTAATCACCCAGTCTTGTCTCTTTGCCATAATTTTCTTTGTAGTCTCATTTACTTAATAATATTACTTAGTTTTCACTTCCAAAAGCTATACAGAAATTGCAATACATATTTAGCTTGTATTTGGGTATTAATCACAACAGTTGCCAATGTATTTTCTAAGCTTTCCATTCTAAATCAGCATTAACCATAATGAAATAATCACCAGACAATGAGCATAATTAAAATAAATAAGGGTGATTCATCTGTGTGAATGACTAATAAGGAAATTATCTAAAAGAGCATGTCAGTCTGTCCATTTTAGGGATCAAAATGTCCATCATGTTTTTAAAGAATAACACAGAGCTATAAGAGGAACCTGAGCCTAGACTTCCACATAATGTAACAAATTAGTAGTTCTAAGGCTTTTTCAGGATATATCTCCTCAGAAATCGACAGTAGTCAGTAATTGACTTGCAGACTGAGTTCATATAGTTGATTATTTTGTCTTCTCAGAACTATTTAAATATCACTAAATGAATTCAAGAAAGATCAATTCAGGAACACATTGAGGTCTAAATGAGATGTGGGAGTGTTACAAGAAGAAAAACGTCTTACATTGCAGGGAGGAAACAAGCACTGGCACAGGAAGCAACGCAGAAAATCTGGAAATCCTCAGCTGCCCTCCGCTCCAGTGAGGAAAGCACCGAAAATTAAAATGGAAGATTAAAATAGTGTTGGCAAAACCGTGCCTTGGATCTGCGTGCCTCCCCTCTGTTCATTCCTGAGGGCTTATCACCAGTTTGAAGTTATTCTGATCATGCTTTCGTAGGTCTCTCTTGGATTCGGCGGTTTTCTAGGTTTCCCTTGATTTGATGACTCTGACAGTATTGTAGGTGGTTGGTGATATCCCTCAATTTTAATAGACCTGATGTTGTCTTTATGACTATATTCATGAGTGTTGATACGCATATCACTGAGGTGACTTGCCATTCTCATCAAATCATATCAAGGATATATACCATAAAGATTTATAAAATCCTATGTACTTTCTTCTGGTATATCTCTATGTTTTTACTTTCAAACCACCATATTCCCATAGTTAAGGCACCTGTCCTGTACACAACCTATTTTTTTCAACTTTTATTTAATTAATATAAATTTCCAAAGTACAACTTTTGGTATATTATAACAGCTTTTCCCCCCATAACCTCCCTCCTGCCCGCAACCATCCCATCTCCCACTCACTCTCCCATCCCATTCATATCAAGATTCATTTTCAATTATCTTTATATGCAGAAGATCAACTTAGCATATACTAAGTAAAGATTTAAACAGACTGCACCCACAGTATCTGATAGAAGACTGAACATCGTGAGGCATGTTTAAGATTCCCTGAGTGAGGACATATGGAATAGATGAGGGCATTCTTTTGCAGATAGTACTGAAAGTAGTTTGGTGTGCAGAAGGTCTTATTTTCTCCTTGTTTCTTACTTAAGCACACAAAACAGTAACCAACCAGGATAAATATCCTCCTCCTCCAAGAAGTAAATATTTTGGAATTTTTATGAAAGTTATTTTCTTTTTTAAATTTATTATCACTTATTTGAGAGAGAGAGAGGGATATTTCATGTGCTGGTTCAGTGCCAAAATACTGAAAGGGAAATAAACTGTGGAATAAGTTATCATCAAGTATCAGAATGGAGTGGAAAACAGATCGTATTATCAGATGCATATGACTGAAAACTAATTAAGGTGTGTTCCTTTATGGTAGCATTAGATGGTCCTTGTTTTTTTAATGTTAGTCCATTTATATTCAGGGTTACTATTGGCAAGTAGTGACTAAGCACTTTCATTTTTCCATAAACATTTCTATTGTTTGCTTTTAATCTCCTTCTGTTTTGTGAGAAGGTTTTCTCACCTCACATTCTTTCATGATGCTGATTATCTTTCTTTGTTTCTGTTTAATGCATCCTATAGTATCATTTTTAAAGCTGGCTTGGTGATGACAAATTCTTTTGTTTTTTGGGGAGATATTTTTATTTCACCTTCATTTATAATTGAGGACTTTACTTGAAACAATATTCTTGGTGGACAGGTTTTTTGTTCTTTGTTTTTGTTTTTGTTTTGGACTTGGACTACATCTTTCATTGTCTCCTAGCCAGTAGGGTTTCTAATGAGAAATCTGCTGTCAATCTAGCCTATGCAGATGTCATATTTTCATAATATTCCTATAGTCACAGAGTGCAGGGCTGTCACTGTCACATAGTATAGTGGATCTGCTCTCTGCTTTTCCACCCTTCCTGTCAGTGGAGTCAGCCCTATGCCCAACAGAGGTCAGTTGGTGTTCTACCTCAACAAGCTGTGTCTGGCACATTGGTAGTGAAGGGAGGAAGATAGGGAGACAATGTGTTTTCCCTTCTTGGAGCTAATTGGGTGCCCTGCCCCCACTAATTCTCCGGGCCAGACTCAAAGTCACTGGAGACTACAGAGTTCTCCTACAAAATCCACCAGTAGTTCACAGGCCACAGCAGCCTCCACTCTACTGGTTCTGAGAAGATGGTGCTTCCCCCTGCCAGCCACCAGGACCAGTGGTGCTGGGAAGGGAAGAAAAAAATGTGCTTTCCTTTTATTTAGTTATGTGGGTGCCCTGCCCTCTCTCTACCAGCACTCCAATTCATACCCAAAATCAGTGGGTACTGTGGGGTTCTCCCTTAGAAAAGATCAACAATGGCGTGAGGGTTGCTGCAGGTTCTTTACCTTGCTCTAGGAAGATGGCTTCTCCACCAACCACTGGCTGAATCTCTGGTAATGTCTGGCCAGTTTCTACATATTTAGACAGTCTTTACTGCTCCATGAAATTTCTCTTCTGTCCTGTAGGCTTTCCACTGCAAACTTCTCCCCAGTTGTCTCCTGGGAACATAGTCAATCCCCTATTCTTGTATCTTCCTGAGGTCAAAATCAGTGTGACTGTTTCCTATCCAGACATCTTGATTCCCATTCTACCATATTTTTAAAAACTTCAAAAGTAATAACAAACCTGAACAAACCTTGGGGACAAAAAGAAGATTCCAATTCCCAGATCTACCATATTTTTAGAATCAATGCCCAGTTTTCAACAAGCAAAAAAAAAAAAAAAAATATCACGAGGCATCCAAAGAAACAAAAAAGTGTGGCCCAGTTAAAAAAAATTGGTCAATACAATATATCACAGTGGCAACAGGTAAAAAATCAAAACAGGACAAGCAAATACGTAATCTTCTTGATTGGTTGATGAAAAAGCTAGGAAAAAAGCAGTATTCCTTCCTGATAAAAAGCATGTAATAAACTAGTAACCAAGCAAAGCTACTTCAATATATAAAAAGCCATATATAACAACCCATAGTGGAAAGTAATTCAGGGGTGGAAGATGGAAAACTTTTTCTCTCAGATCAAGCACAAGACAAATACGCCCACTTTTGCCTCTTTCACTTAACTTAGTATTGGTTGTCCCCTCTACAGGAATAAGATTTTTCAAAAGGTGACAAAATTAAAAGGAAGAAGTAAGACTATCTCTTCACATTGTATAAATAGAAAACCTTAAATCTTCTTAAAAGTACTGGTAGAACTAAAAATTATCTCTGAAAAATATCAAGGTATATTAACAAATAAAAATTCACTTAATTTCTAAATGGTAATAATGAAATACTAAAAAGGAAATTATAAAAACAAGTCCATTTGTAGTAATATGGAGGTACAGGTTAAGAATTGACTAAAGAAATGAATTATTTATATAATAAAAATATAAAAAATTGGTGGAATAAAATGGAAATGTAAATAAATGAAAATATATTCCATGTTTATTCATTGGAAGACAATATGGTTAAAATTTCAGTTCATAATTGATCATAATGATAGGATTAAGTGAAAAGGGATCACATAAATAAGACTAGTGTCTGCTAATACTAATTGATAGAATTAAAAGGAGAGAACGATCCAACATGGGAAGTGGGATACACAGCAGAGTCATAGAATGGCAGATGTCCTGAACAGCACTCTGGCCTCAGAATCAGCCCTTAAAACATTCGGATCTGGTTAAAAAGCTCATGAGAGTTTCTCAGGCATGGAAAGCCAAGACACTCTGGAAAAAAAAAATGACCTATATGAAAGATCTCTGTGAGTGAGATCCCAGTGGAAAGAATGGGTCATCAAAGAAGGAGGTACCTTTCTCTGAAGGGAGGAGAGAACTTCCACTTTGACTATGGCCTTATTTAAATGAGATCAGAGTTTTGAACTCAAGAGGCTTCCATAGCCTTGGCAGCTCATGACAAGAGCCTCGGGTGATTACTGACGCCATAAATAAGAGTGTCAATTGTTAAATCAACAACAGGAGTCACTGTGCACCTACTCCCCATATAGGATCTCTGTCCTTAATGTGTTGTACTATTTGAATTAATGGTATAATTAGTACTCAAACAGTACTTTATACTTTGTGTTTCTGTGTGGGTGCAAACTGTTGAAATCTTTACTTAGTATATACTAAATTGATCTTCTGTATATAAAGATAATTGAAAATGAATCTTGACAAAGAATGGGATGGGAAGGGAGTGGGAGATGGGATAGTTGTGAGTGGGAGGGAGGTTATGGGGGGGGGAATTTGCTATAATCCAAAAGTACTTTGGAAATTTATATTTATTAAATAAAAGTTTTAAAAATGCCCAAGTTACTAAAAATGATTTGTAGGTCAATGGAATTCCTATTTATAGGCTAGTGAAATTCTGGAGAAATATAAACACATTTCAGAATTCATATGGAATTTCAAGGTATCCATCATAGGCAAAACAATCTTGAAAAATAAGAATAAAGATGGTTGGCTTGTACTTTCTGATTTCAAAACTTATTATACGGCTACAGCAGTCAAAACAGCCTGGCATTAGTGTAAAGGCAGACATACAGACTAATAGAATGGAATAGTAGATCAGAAATCAATAATCACATATATTGTCAAATGTCAAATTTTCACCAAGAAAATTAAATTGTGAAAAGAGAATATTTTTAATAAACGGTGCTAAAAATAAAAATGGACATCCACATGCATATAGTAAAATGTGAACCTTACTGTAATAATTCATTTTTCATTTTTAAAAGTTACTATTTTGGGGGCCAGGCTGTGACATGGCTCATGCAGTCGCCATCCGCAGTGCCGGTGACCCATGAGGGCACCAACTCGGGTCCCAGCTGCTCTACTTCCAATCCAGTTCTCTGCTATTCTTCAGCTCCAAATTTGCTCAGTTTCTGGTGAAAGACTGCTTTACTGCAATAACATGGTGGAGGCATGGAAAATAAGCTAGTTGAATGTAGAGAGTCAAAGTGCATTGAGTGACATTATTATTATTATTATTATTATCATTACAATCTATTCCCAAAGGAACTAACTGTGTTTCCAATGCCTTCTGAGAGAAGTACCTGTAATGACCTAATTATGTCCGTTGGTCATAATGTTAGTTCCTACTAACACTCACATTACCAAATCAAGGACCAAAGCTTGAGCACAATAGGATTTCTGAGATTAACCACATCCAAACCACAGCACTTGTCTAACAGTGCATACAAAATTTAACTAACATCCTATCACTCTCAAAAATTAAAAAAAAAAAACTCTTAAAATCAGAGCAAAAATTCAAAGATGCTCTTGTATCTGGCAATGGATTATTGGGTATAACATAGTAGCCACAGGGAACAAAAATAAAAATAGAGAAACTAGACTGTTAAAAAATTTTAACTTCAAAGTCACTATCAGCAGATTAAAAGTACAGTCCCCAAATGGGGAAAATACTTGCAAATCACATATCTGATAAGGGATTAAAATCTAGAATACATAGAGAATTCTAAAAGTCAATAAAAGTAAACAAAAAAAAACTGTTTTGAAAATGGGCAAAAGACTGAATAAGCATTTCTCCAGCACAGCTATGTTACTAAATACATGAAAAAATGTTCATCATCACTAATCAGTAAGAAATACAAATAAAAATGCAAAAGATATTCGTCTTATGCCCAGTAGGATTGCTACTATAAATTCAAAAAGTATAAAATAACACAGGTTAGAGAAGATGTGCAGAAGTTGGAATCAAGGTGCACTGTTGGTGGGAGAAGGAAATGGGTTCATATGTTGTAGAAGACAGTTGTGATGGTCCCTCAAAAATGAAAAAGAATAGTTGCCATATGTTCCAACAATTCCACTTGTTAACATATACTTAATGTAGTAGAAATCAGGATCTCCAAGATGTATCTGTGTTAATAACAGGACTAAACACAGTAGCTAAATTCTGGAACAAACCAAGTGTCCATAAATGGATGGATGAATAACCAAAATGTAGTGTTTCCAGACCATGGACTACTACTCAGCCTCAAGAAAGAAGGAAATCCACCAATATGTTACAACACAGCTGAAATCTGAGGTCATTATCCCAAATGAAGTAAGCCACAAAAAGACAAATACTGTGATTTCCTTTTTAGAGGGTTAATTAAAGTAGTCAAAATCACATAGACAGAAAACAGAATGGAGTGTTGTTCAGTGGGTAGTTTCAGTTTTACAATGTGCAAAGTCCATGTAGGTGGGTGGTGAAAATGGTTACACAACATGAATATATTTGATATCACTGAGCTGCACACTCAAAATGACAGACAACACATTTTTGCAATAGACGGAGGAACGACACAGGACCCTGCGCTGTTCTTTTGTCTGCTCGGCCCTCCCCGGGTTTGCTGCTGGTTCTTCCCGGGTTGGCTACCGACCCTTCCACCTCCGTGGAAGGGCGGTTCCCCCTAGCCACTTTCCCCACTTCCGCGGGGGAGCGGCACACTGCCGGCCGGCTCTCTCGGGGGCTGCACAGGTGTTCCTTCAAATAGATGTTCCTGGTGCATGTTGTCTCTCTCCTCCTTTATAGTCCTCTTCCGCCAATCCCAACTCTGCTACCCACACGCCGAGTACGCTGCTCTCCTCCAATCAGGAGCAGGTCCTACAGTTTATTGGTTGAACTGGAGGCAGCTGTGTAGAAGCTGTTTCCCTTCTCAGCGCCATATTGTGGGAAAGCAGATGCATAGAATAAGTCTTAATTCCAGTAACTTAGTCTAGTCCGAGTTGCTTCCCACACCCCTCTTCCAGGCCAGCTCTCTGCTGTGGCCAGGGAATGCAGTGGAGGTTGGCCCAAGTACTTGGGCCCTGCACTCCATGGGAGACCAGGATAAGTACCTGGCTCCTGCCATCGGATCAGCACGGTGCGCTGGCCACAGCGCACTGGCCGCGGCGGCCATTAGAGGGTGAACCAACGGCAAAGGAAGACCTTTCTCTTTGTCTCTCTCTCTCACTGTCCACTCTGCCTGTCAAAAAAAAAAAAAAAGTCTTTACAGATGTGAAGGGAAAGCAGTTCCAATAAATTAGTTATTAAACTGTCCATCTTGGACTTGATCCACAGGAAATAATACAGGTAAACAAAAATTTAACCTTACTAGATAAATTATGAAATGATAAATTGTCTACTGGGGAGAATCATCTGAAAATATAAACAAAGTGATATAGAGACATCATTTTTTTTCTATAGAGGCATCCTTTTTTTTCAATTACCATGAAATCTTTATGTTGATTTGTTACATAGTGAATATTTTGTGAATCGGTAATCATTAAACACTTTCAGTAGAACCTAAAATTCTGTGTCTCAGTGATCTGAAATAATCTATTTTCTTCTTTCTCTTTACTTTTTAGCATGAATGGAAAGTGTACAGAATATAGTACTACACAAATTTACTTCAAAAATTCAAAGAAACAGGAATATAAAATATGCAACTTTTCCATGAATTTTTTGAAGTCTCTCCATGATATATGCAATCTTAAGTGGCAGGGACACAAGAAGGAGGACATAAAGTCTTATTCTTTAACTTAGTTTCTTAGTGCAAAACCTTAAGAAACTTTTATGTTCTAAACCGCATACTTGGAAAGCAAAATCTTACCAGCAACACTGAGCGAACACATGGATACAGCAAACACTCAGCATCCGTCCTCACACATCCATCTCCTAACAGTGTATGATCACCTTGCTGCCTCATAATCATGTTTGAAGTAGCTGATACCTCCTTTCTGTATCATAATTATATTAATTGCTTATTTTGATACCACGTATATCTGTTCAACATTTAAGAAGAAAATAAATTGGGTTCATTGTTATTTTAAAACATTATAAGATAGGGAGAACAAACTGTATTTTCAGAACAGATCTTAAGTAGTGGATATGTTGGAGGTTTGGTAATTTGTTATTACTTCTCAACTAAATCTTCAGTGGTGTCTTATTGTCAACTTTTTTTTTTTTTTTATATTTTTGACAGGCAGAGTGGACAGTGAGAGAGAGAAAGAGAGGAAGGTCTTCCTTTTGCCACTGGTTCACCCTCCAGTCTGCAGCCGGCCGCTGTGGAGCCAGGTGCTTCCCCTGGTCTCCCATGCGGGTGCAGAGCCCAAGGACTTGGGCCATCCTCCACTGCACTCCCTGGCCACAGCAGAGAGCTGGCCTGGAAGAGGGGCAACTGGGACAGAATCCGGCGCCCCGACCAGGACTAGAACCCGGTGTGCCGGCACTGCAGGTGGAGGATTAGCCTATTGAGCCGCGGCGCCGGACTTATTGTCAACTTTGATAGAAGAAATTTTAAAATGAGAAGAAAAATCAGGTAATCTTATTTTCGTGTGTACATCCCAAGAGAACTGACACTTCCCAATCTATTTTTCAAATGTTTTAATGATTTTTAACATTGAATTGTTGACTATTTTTAATAATAAAGGCACAGAGACATAAACAGGCAAGAAAAAAAACACACACAAGAGTTCTCGCACAGTCAAAATTGGATCAGACTGAAGCCAGGAGCTAGGAACTCAATTTGCATCTTCCAAATGGTTGGCACAGGCCCTGATACTTGAGCCATCACCTACTGCATTCCAGAGTAAGCATTAGCAGGAAGGCAGATCAGGAGCAGAGGAGCCAGGACTCCAATCCAAGCACTCTCACATGGGATGCTGACATCCCAAGCAGCAGCTTAATTGCTGTGCCTCACTCCCCACAGTGGCATTTCCTAATTTAAATAGTTTGTCTCCCACCATTTAAATAAGAAGCAGAAATGTGGGCATTGTGGTGTAGCAGGTTAAGCCATTATGTGGGATGCCTGCATACCATATCAGAATGCCAGTTCCAAACCTAGTTTCTTTGCTTCCCATAGAGCTTCCTGCATCTGCACCTGTAAGGCAACAGTTCAAGGCCTACGCACTTGGGTTCTTTTTTCTTTCTTTCCTTCTTTCTTTCTTTCTTTCTTTTAATTTTTTTTTACTTTTATTTAATGAATATAAATTTCCAAAGTACAGCTTATGGATTACAATGGCTTCCCCCCCATAACGTCTCTCCCACCCGCAATCCTCCCCTTTCCCACTCCCTCTCCCCTTCCATTCACATCAAGATTCATTTTCGATTCTCTTTATATACAGAAGATCAGTTGAGCATACATGAAGTAAAGATGTCAACAGTTTGCTCCCACACAGAAACATGAAGTGAAAACTACTGTTTGAGTACTAGTTATAGCATTAAATCTCAATGTACAGCAGCACACTAAGGACAAAGATCCTACATGAGGAGTAAGTGCACAGTGACTCCTGTTGTTGACTTAACAAATTGACACTCTTGTTTATGGCATCAGTAATCACCCTAGGCTCTTGTCATGAGCTGCCAAGGCTGTGGAAGCCCCCTGAGTTCACTGACTCTGATAATTTTTAGACAGACCCTCATGGAGTTCCTGGACTAGCTCCAACTTTCAAGGGCATTTGGGTAGTAAATCAACATTTTTAAAGAAACTTCATTTCATGAAGCCTTTTATGTATTGTGTGGTTTTGTGTTTCTTTTCATTCCAATGTATGGTCTCATTATTTTTCCTCATTGACAACAATCCTTGTAATTTTCACCTACTGTTAATTTTCCATAGTTTTTATGTTCAGATTAGGAGCACAAACAAGAACAATGTTTGGAAATTCAGAAACTGCCATTAATCAAATATATCCAAATAAGCTATTCATTTGTAAGAGGAAACAAAGAAAAATAGAATCAAGAAACGGGCATATTTTCTCCAGTACATTCTGTTGTTACTTGCACTAAGAGGTTACCAGAAGTTTCTGCAACATTTTAATCTGTATTTTAATAATACATCATACTAGCATCATGAAATACTTTCCTGCTGATTTTTTTACAATAAGGAAATACAATATGTTTAACTTTCTATTTCCTCAATGCTCTTATTTAATAACCCACTGCAGGCTTTGTCATTGTGTCTGGTACACTACATGCCTCTCCTGTATTTTCCACTTCGCTGTCCTCAGGCAGACTTTGCTGTTCCACTGTGGTGAACATGTCTCAGATCCACCTTCCCTCACAATACACAACCCAGACAGCGTCATGTCAGGGAAGCAGAGATGGCTCCCCTACATTTAACATTTCACTCTGCTGACATTTAATGAAATTTGTTTTGATGAATCTCTCTTTTTTGTATTGTTAAACTTTTATGTAGGTAGACGTATTAACATGTTTCATAATACAATAAAATAAAGAATTTACATATACAATTCGAAGCATTAATTTATAGATTGCATATTACAAACATTATAGATGAAATGTGCATCTTTCAAAATTATTAAACTTCAAATCTGCTTTCTAAAGCTGTTCTTGGGCACAGCAGTTGGGATGCTACCTGGGACACACGCAGCCACGTTGGAGTACCTTGCTTCACTTCTTATTCCTTCTGATTCCAGCTTCTTTCTAATCCACACCTTGGAAGGCAGAAAGCGAGGGTTGAAGTATTTGGCTCCCTGTTGCCCATAGGAGAGATCTGAATGGAATTCCAAGCTCTTGGTTTCAGCATGGCACAGCTGGCTTTTGTGATATTGGAGTAGTGATACTAGATTGGAGTCTGTCTGTTTCTGTCTCTTGAATATAAACAAACAAACAAATGTTTAGAAATCTTTTTCCTATAGCAGATATTTTAACAAATGCAGTTGGATTCAGGGCGGATTATAAATTCACATTTGATGATATACAGACTTAGATCTTTATACAGATTATACACTCACATTTGATGAAATACAGAGTTTTAAATACCACTGAAGCCAATCTTCTCACTGTACAGCAGAGGAAGGAAAGTTGCAGATATACCAGAAGCCTTTGCAGGTCTGGGATGAGGTCTTTCTCCTGTCACTGCTCCTCCCTTGCTCCCATCAGTAATGCCAGATGAACACTTGTACAATGTAAATTCTAAAGATGTAAAAACAAGAGGATTTCCACAGCATGGATTACAGTGAGGTATTGTTTCCTTTCCTGACATTCACCTTGTATAAAAGAGAGATCTCTCATGGGCCTGTGTATTCATTAAATATTTTGAATATATTTTGATAAAAGCAAATACTTTTTCAGATAATTCAAACATACACAGCATGTCCATATGCAGTGTTTCTTTTCATATATCTGTCCAAAATTCTTCAAAATGTGTGCTAAATTCCTTTTTCATTCAATAAGATATTTTGTAGTATTGGTTGAAATTGTGTTTAAACTTGGACAGGTTTTCATCTAAGATGATATGGATAATTACTTGAGTTACAGCCTCTCTCTCTCTCACACACACACATACACACACACAGAAACTTATACACACACACACACACACCCTCTAAATGAGAATGTATAAAAGAGATTGTGAGAGAGAAGAATGAGAATGATGCTGTTATTATATTTAATATGCCAACATATTTTCTTATACCTTTAGTTTTACATGTGGTGATCGTCTCAGCTAACATGCTGAGTTGCTGATCACAGAGACCTCTTTTTAAAACAGTGGCTTTGGGACTTGAACTAAACATCGTCACAACAGTGAAAACAGTTCTACTCCAGACTCAGTTTTCTTGTAGTGTGACTGTCAACATATATGTTGATACATCTACATTTTCTTAAATGTAAAAACAAGAGGATTTCCACAGCATGGATTGACAGTGAGGTATTGTTTTCTTTCCGACGTTCACCTTGTACTAGTTTTTGAAGAATGCTGTAGGAATAGATTCTGATGCTGTTCTCAATCCCAGAACACCACATTCTGTAGTGATCTCAGCATGGCAGCCATGGACTTACATATCATGCATCACACTTTGTTTTGCATCCAAATAAATAATATATACTGCAATATTACTTTATTGGCAAGCACTGAACACTCATTTGAAGAGAAAAACATAACTACATTTAAGTTGAATGCTGAGACTCCATGTTTGCTATCATATTTAGTTCATTTTTGTTTTCTTCATTCAGGAAACACTAAGCTATATTACCTTTGAAACTCGAGGGTGTGCTATTTATACCATTATACATAATACTTCAGTGGATCTGTCTTGACTCTCCCAAACTACAGGCTAGGGGATGTGGAATGAGGCTAGATAATAAGTACCAAAATATGATCTCATGGAGGTAACAAGTTCTAGAATTCCATGACACAGTGGAGTGACTATAGCTCACAACAATCAAAAGCTTTCACTAATAAAATGATAAAAGGAAAATATGTAACACACTTGAGCATACTGATCCAGTTTTCAGATCGTAAATCCCTTGACACTTTCTTCAGCTAAGAAGAAGAATTTCTACTGGCTTAAGTTTCCTAGATAACAAGAGTGGCAGCCCAGAAGACAGGAAAATAAACCATGGGAATGTCTTATATAATTTTGTGCTTAAATATTTTATGTGTAATTTAAGAAATTGTGCCCCTAAAGAGATTGTTTACTCCCTGCTACTGACTTTGAGTTTGGTAACATTCCTTTCATCATTTTACCTCTTTCTAAGTGTTTTAGTTCAATTTAAAATACTTAAAAATCACATTGTCTTGAAAATCACTTTGTGCTCTTGAGTGGTTTTGAAAGTCTTCATACTTTACCATTGCTGCATTGTTCTTAATTGCTTGAAATGCAAGGGAATGAGTAAAAGAATTCTCTTACTCCCTTTGAGCTGGCTCCCTTTCAATTTAGAGATCATAGCAGAATGTATGACATTTTCCAATTTGTATAATTGTATTTATTATAAGTGGCCACTTAGAACATATTAAGTTAACATACTATAGTAGAAACAAAAGACCCTGAGTTTGCTTCTGAATGAAATGTGTAAGCATTATGTGTAAAAGTATGTACACTCACATAACTTACATACTTTTTAAAGAAATAGTACCTGTAGACAAATATAGTATTTAAGGTGAGGTACTGAGTACATTGAAGATTCTTTCCACAACACAACAGACTGTGCACTACCATTTCACATGGACACAATATCAGAGCTTCTAGCACAGAATCTCAACTCTCGAGACCTCTGCATACATTTCTCTATTACTTTCAAGGAATGGACAGCAATGGGATTACAATTAAATTTAGGTAGAAATTGAAAGATGATATTTCAAGTTTTCAATATCAGAGAGTAGAGTCGAAATATGATAATCAAATCCTGAATTAGATTTGGTATTAGATTGGTATATATATAAGAAAGTAGAAAATCAGGTTGATATTTTTTCAGTAGCTGCTCTTCTCATCAGAATTATCCACTCCACATTGCTCCCATTCATCTTTCTCTCCTACCAATGAAGATCAGACTATAGAAAACTAATATTTATGTTATAATAGACACCATACTTACAGTAAGGAAAAATATATTCTCAAGTTTAGCAAACATTTCTAACAGTGTGAGTAGTACCTTTCAGCTATCAGCACATCATATGATTATGCACAGAATTCTTTGTAACACAATGGTATTAATATTCTCCTTTACAAAGATTTCCTATTGAATTGTTTTATTTTAATAATCTCACTTTAGTATAAATCTCCTCAATTTCACTTAAGAAATATTTATATTTTTTTCAGTTAACAAAATATCTGTGACAATGTGTGAATTATGAATCATTATTTATCAAGATAAACAGAGTTCATAAAGTCAGCAAGCAAAACCCTCAAAAATTATTTGGTTGTTAGCAATTTTAATTCGGCCTGTATCATGTTTTAAGAGATAAACACAATCATTTTTACATATTTATATCAGAATTGCTGTAGTACTTGTTTCTCTCACTCCTTATCTCAACAGACAATTTTTTAACTTGATTATAAGCATTTCCCCTCTCAAGTCTTAGTGGAGTACTCAAACATTGAATCTCTTTCTTAAGATAAGTGGCATAGTTACATATTGTCTCCTCCCAGTCATGTTTGTTAAACCAAAGCTTATAGTAGATGATTTACTCTGGTAAAGATCCTACTGCCGAGTAAGTTAATTTATTTTAAAAATAGGCAGAACTCATACCCTTACAATTGACATTCTTATTAAGACAGATTTTGGTTGGCACTTGTCCATCAAAGGCTTCTCTATTTTTTTACAAGCTGTTGGTGAGAAGCAACTATTTATTTTCCTACTGCATGTTCATGAATTTGTGGACCCCATTTTTGTTACAGGTATTTACAAGATTAATTACTTTACTTTCTATTAATCTAAAAATTTCTGTAGCATTATATAATATATGTTATGAACCGTGATTGAAATTTCTGTAGCTAGTACTTTCATAACTAATGTAATTAGACTCTAAAAACACTATCAATAAATATTACCCGAAGTCTTGAGTTCTAAAACCACAGAAGCATGAATCTATCTATTGTCTTTGAAACTATCCTTCTCATCTTCCTGATTTTTTGTTTGTTTTAGCCATTCTTTCTGATCTCCGTAGCTAAAATTTTTGGCTTGTCAAACAAGTGGGTTAAGAAAGTTTTCTTGATGATAATACTTCATCATTAATCAACCTATCCAGTTTTTACTTGAGCTGTTTTGTATATTCTGTTTTTCAAATTTTGTATCTGGATCCACAAGATTATTGATTATATGACCTGTTTTCACAGCTACCACACATAATATGTTACCCGCTTATATCTTGTTATGATGTGACTCTCCCTCTGTAAAGCACCAATGTATGTTTCTCTGTAGTTTGTCATTCATGCCATTGTCAAAGTCATGTGTTTTAAGTTTAGATTATAGACGTTCCCTTTATTGAGCAAAGTTACCCAGGAAGGACTAGCGTGTGACACAACACCAAACAAGTCTAATCTCCCAGCATTTTATTTTCTTGCTTATGCTGCTTATCAACTATGGGTAAGATGGCTTTGAGCATTGTAGTCCCTCGAGATCCTGGCTCAAGGACATTCTTTACTGGCACATCCTTGTACAACACCATAGCGAGAGGATAATAGTATCATAGATTTTCATTCTGGATCTATGCTTTGTGCTTGAAAGTTACCCTCCTCGCTTCTACTAACATAATTGGTTGAAATAAGTAATAATTCAACTTTAAAAATACATATTTATTTGTTTTTTTTTTGAAAGCAGAACTACAGATAGAGTAGGAAACAGAAAGAGATCTCCCATCTACTGATTAATTCCCCAAATACCCAGAACAGCTGAACCAGGCCAAATCCAGGGATTTAGGAACTCCTTTGAATTCCCCACATGGAAAGCAAGAATCCAAGTACTTGGGACATCAACTTCAACCTCCCAGTTGCATTAGCATGAAGCTCATTCAGAAGCAGATACAAGTCTTGATCCCAGGCAGTCCAACTGAGATGTGCACTGCAATATATTAAGTGGTGGCTTAACCTGCTCTGACAAATTGCCCATCCTGCAACCTAAATTGTAAAATTGCAGGAAAACAATTACTTTGTAAAATAAAAATATTTATTTTATTTATTTGAAAGGCAGAGTTGTAGACAGACAGACAGACAGAAGGAGAGAGAGAGAAAGAGAGAGAGAGAGAGAATCTTCCATCTACTGGTTTGACTCCCAAGGGGCCTTAATGGCCAAGGCTGGGCCAGGCTGAAGCCAGGAGCCAGGAAGTTCTTCCAGGTCTCCTATGTGACTTCAGGGGTCCAAGGATTTGGGCCATCCTAAACTGCTTTCCCAGATGCATTAACATGGAACTGGATCAAACGTAGAGAAGCCAGACATGAACTGATGCCCATATGGGATGCTGGCGCCACAAGTGGTGGCTTAATCAGCTACACCACAATGCTAGTCACAACCCATGACTTGTTTATTATCTTGTTTATTTTCATAATATCCAAACTTTTTTCACTTACTGTTTTACTAAAATACTATTATTTGCTTACACTACAAACAACTTTTGAAAACCTATATCTATTTGGTGTATACCTTACAAGTAAATAGTTGGTCAAAAGCACAATTTTTCAAATATATATTGATACTTACATCTTGAGATTTGGTGCAAATATGTAGAATAATTCTGCATTAGGTTTCTGTCATACTAATGCAGAACAAATGTGGTTAGCTATTTATGTTATTTATATTGAAATTTGTTTACATTCTGCAAAAATGCTGAGTTTTTAAAGTTTAGCCCATTGTAATGAAAGATTATCAGAAAACTTAGTCTTCTGTATCCTCAACATTATACAGAAAATCAAATCATTTTTTCATGATTATGAATAAATACATATACTTGTATGAAACTAATATGTGACATTTCTTAGAGTCAGGTTCTGGGTGTATTGAAGTCCATGCAACCACACTAGTTTGGGATCAAAATTATTGTAACTAAAGGGCTATGCTAATGATATTAATCATCTCAAAATAAGTCTTACTAAAGTCACCATTCTCTAGTTGTGTAATTAAAGTAAGATATTTAATTTTTTCATCTTTGTTTTCTTTCCCATAACACTGTGGTGCTTGATTTGCCTAATCATAGTTTTACTAGTTTCAACAGAGGACCCTCTTAAAATGTTACTGGCTCATTTTTACTGACCCATGCTTTTGAACCTGTCCAATCTTGTATGCACAAATTCACTATTAGATATTTTTAGTAAGGCACAGTTCTAATGATTTCTCATTTTCTGAACCTAGACTTTCAGTGTTGCCCTGAAACTTGTGGCCTTGTAGGAGAAGGATGTGCATGCTCACTTGAGTCAAGTGTCTACCATAGGAATGCATCACAATGGCAGGAAGATTACCCCTCACTCTACCCTTTGCCAGTGTTTCATTTCTCATTCAGAGAACAACTAACAAAACTACCAAAAAACAGACAGATAACTATCTAGCTACTTTCTAGTGTCCACATTATTGAAAACAGAAGCATAGAAACTACTAGCTTGAAAATCTCCTTGACTGCTCCTTCTTAATTATACTATGTTAATGATAAATTAAGAGAAGGGAAATCAGTAGTTTAAATGGTTATATGTTGATTACTGACTATAAAATTTAAAACTTTATTCTGTTTTAAGATAAATTATATCATTTAAAATATCCAGTAGGAGCATACTATAATTAAATGCAAAAGCTCTGACAATAAACTTTTATTACTTGTGGTAATATGCCTTTTTAGTAATCTGTTTGAATGGAGTATGGTTTTATTTCATTTTAGCATAAGATCCTTCAATTACTGTTGCCTTCTGTGGGGAGCAACTCGGACTAGACTAAGTTACTGGAATTAAGACTTATTCTATGCATCTGCTCTCCCACAATATGGCGCTGGGAGAGAAGAAAACAGCTTCTACATAGCTGCCTCCAGTTCAGCCAATAAACTGTAGGACTTGCTCCTGATTGGAGGAGAGCAGCGTACTCGGCGTGTGGGCAGCCGAGTTGGGATTGGCAGAGGAGGACTATAAAGGAGGAGAGAGACGGCATGCACCAGGAACATCTAAGAGGAACATCTATCTGAAGGAACACCTGTGCAGCCCCCGAGAGAGCCGGCCGGCGGTGTGCCGCTCCCCTGCGGAAGTGGGGAAAGTGGCCAGGGGGAACCGCCCTTCCACGGAGGTGGAAGGGACAGTAGCCAACCCGGGAAGAACCAGCAGCAAACCCGGGGAGGGCCGAGCAGATGAAAGAACAGCGCAGGGTCCTGTGTCGTTCCTCCACGAAGAGGGGGAGCGACATAATGGTGCCGTGACTCGGATATGAAGCCTAGGCAGGGCTTAGTGTTGTTCCTCCACGAAGAGGGGGAGCGACAGCCTTCCAAGACGCAGTCTTCAAAAACATTTATGAATATACTCTCTTGATTTATGTGTACAACCCCTTGATTTTGAATATCCATCACACAGATTCAACAGCAAGAAGGACTATGTATAATTCCTTAATCCATTTTTCTGGAATAACAAATTATTAAATGTGAATAAAAAATAAAATAAAACTTTATAGTTTCTTCAAGCTTAGGAAAATTCAAATTGGGTTTCTTGACTGGTAATGTTTGTTCTGTAGTTCCTGTCATGTAGGTATGGAGAGAGTAGATCTACTTTCCATCACTGAAAGTTATTGGATTTATATAAAAGAAATGCAATAAATAGATTTCCATTAGCTGATAGCAACAATGGTTGTTGTGTTTCATAATCAAACTCTAGCATTGATCTTCCATGAGCACTTAAGAATATATAGCAAGTGTTATTAGAATTGTTTCAATGAAGACCATGTTGAAATAAAGGAATACAGTTAACAATTATGTATAAAAGTATGTTTTCACTACTAACAGTACATATAGTAAAATGATGAAAATAGTCATGATGGTATTATGGCATCAGAAAGAAGGGTTCTACATATGGGGAGGATTAAAACTAAAATTCAATTCTGCAACCGTTTATAGGATTCAAAACAAGAAACTGGACAACTATGTTATATTTTATGTTTGCTAAATTAACAAATAAAGAAAATTACATAATTAAAACTATCCTGTATTTTATATCTGGCAATTGAATAATATGTTAATAGAATATGATTCCATACCAACTCGACTACCATCTGTCCCAGTATAGGGCTTCAATTTAAACCTGTAATGGATGAAAAGTTCCAAAGACGCTCATCAGGATACCCTATTCAACATTAAGCCAAGATGTAAGTTCATTAGTTGTTGAGAAAAAGAACAGCTGTCACTTTACATATCCATCAAACATCTAGATACAGCTATTCTTGTGGTGAAGATATATAATGACAGATTGCCTGATTGCTAAGAGATTAATTGGGAAAATTCAACACAGATTTTAAAAGTAAATCACTATAAAGGCTAAAATTCATTGAAGCTAGTAACCGGGATTCAAGTTCTAGCTCTGTTATTGAATAACTCCATGATTCCAGGTTAGCTACTTAACATATCATATCAATGTCAGAGTTTCTTGATCTGTAAAGTAGAATTAATCTATTACATCTTGGATGGATAGAGTTAATTAATATCTGTAAAGCACTAAGAAAATTCTTGACACATAACAATCCCTACATATTATTTAAATAAAAACAAAATGAACAAAATAGGTCTGTCTCAGACATGGGGGATTGGACAAAATAATGTATGAAAGAAGTTTGGATAGGTTTTGTATAGAGGAAAATCCAAAGCATATGTTTTCAGCATAGTCTAATAAAGTAGACTAGAACTGTAGGATTCCAACTATTGTCCTTTAACCTGCCAGTGAAGAGCTGCATCACTTTTTCCTGGGCTGATGTGTCTTTGTATGAGTGAAAATGCTCTCTTGCCTTTCTTTTGCAATAATGTGGTCTAAAAGGTTGGTAGGTTTTGCTTGCTAATTTGCTTAGGGCACCTTTTATGGAAAAATTAGGAATCAACTGACATCCATCACCAGAGGGAACAGAGGCTTTGAGACCACCTGCTACTTACTTTGACACATCAATGCCAACCTTTTGGAAAGTGGCTAAGCCACAGGGGGTAATGACCAGGTGTGTTGGCATATTTTGCCACTTCATTTCTGTGTTTGATCTGATTAAAGTGCAAGCAGGTTATTTTAGGAATTTTTACTTTTTGCTGAATGTATTTCTAATATCTTATTTCATTAATTATCCTTGGAGAAAAGTTTTTGTAAATGACTTCACTGGATAGCAATTTTTAGAAATTTCTGCTTTTAGATGTTATGATGTGTGTTTTGCCAAATAATTTCACTTTTGAATAGGAAGTATGATTCTCTTCCTTTTATCTACCTTTATTATCAAATTTATCACATAATATTTAATTGTCACTTTAATCTCTACTCCTTAAAGATAAAACCCCTTTTATTATTTGTATCTGCTCTAGAATAATACATAAATATGGCATAAAGAAAAGGAAAAGTAACTCTTACACCCACTATGCAAAATTATGTTTACTGAGGATTGTTACTCTGCTAACAGGTCTGTTTCTGTAATGGCATAATAACAACAACAAAGAGGCTTAATATTTAAATAGAATGCATTTAGACTGACAAGCAGGAATAATTTATAAAATTTCTTCATGTGTAAATTGAGTCAACTATTATGTTTTCAAAGGGAAGACTGAAAAACATGTTGTTCTTTTGGGATATAAATCATTTGAATGTTTCTCTATGAATCTGGCTTTTCAAGGATCTTTTCTTGGTTTTCCTGGGTAGTAGAGACCATCTGCAAATGAAATCAAGCAGATCTCTGTCTTCCGAAGGGAATAAAGCAACTCTGGTGAATACTTGCCCAAATAATAAGGCTCAATATTATCTCCACACTTTATTTCTTCATTTGGAACCTATCTTGTGGAAAGAATACAAACCATAAAATAATTTCATGTCCTCCATACTCCACTGTAATTAATATGGATTGTTTGATATAGTATCAAATATTCTATCATCATCACCATTCTGTTTTTGAAGTCAAGCCTGCTGCCAACATGAAAATCCCAGTGGGTGGAAGTTTGCATTCACTCCCTTCCTTTTGGTTCTACCAAAGCTGCTCTGACTTTGGAAAGAATGGATTGGAGACAACAGAAGAAGCAGAGGGAAAGGAACAGGAAAGTTCTCATTTTATTGCTGGCTCTTGACTGCCAAAGATATTTAAAGCTTATTCTTATTTTATCCTCATCCTTTTCAATAAGAAATAAACTAGCCCCTATAACCAGCAGCTAGTCCAAGACGTGGAGTTAGGACTTAGCCTTATCACATCTTCCCTGGTGCTAATAACTAAGAATTGGTATTACTACTTGGACTGACAGTCACAGCCAGGCCTTGTTAATTTCCTGATGGACATGTTATTTCCCAAATATCAACACCACACAAGCTCATCTAGAGAAATGGTAATGTGGGATAAAAACAGTCATTGTGCACTGCTCCAGGCAGTAACAACTATTCATTTATCAATTGCACTTACTTTGTCAATCCAGTTGCCATTTCCACAGATAATATTTATATAAATCACAAGGGACCCAAAAGTATCAAAACAATCTTGTGAAAAGAGAAACTTGGAGGGCACACACCTATAATCTTCAAGTCTTATTACACAGATATAATACTGCAGATTGAGTTCTGGCCTACAGGTAGGCATAAAAACCAATGGGGACAGAATTTAGAGTCTGGAAATGTCCCATTCCATGTACGATCAGTTAACTTTTGACCAATGGATGCCACATCATTTCAATAGAAGAATGTGTTTTCCAACAGTGTTCGAACAAGTGCCCATTCACATGTTTTAAAATGAGTTTTTAACCTCTTTCTTACATCCTGCAAAAATTAATTCCAATGGATGACAGATTAAAATATAAGTGCTGTAAGTAAAAAAATTACTGTAGGAAAATTTATAAGTGAATATTTGAGACCTTGAATTAGGAAATGACTGATAAAATATATGACAAAATTAGACTTGATTTTTTGAGAGGGTACTTGTTCATTTATTTGAAAGGTAGAGTTACAGAAAAAGGAGAGAGAAGAGAGAGAGAGAGACACAATTTTCCATCTGCTGCTTCACTCCCCAGATGGTTACAACAGCCTGGTCCTGCCAGGCTGAATGAAGCCAGGAGTGTCATCCAGGTCTCCCATGCAGGTGGCAGGGACTGAAGCAATCAGGCCATCTTCTGATGGTTTCCTAGGGACATTAGAAGAGAGTTGATTTGGAAGTGCAGCATCTGGGACACGAACTGGTATCCATATGGTATGCCAATCTCCCAAGCAGCAGCTTAATCCACTCTGCCAGAAATCTGGTCTCTTAATGTATATTTTTAAATTACTTTAAATGAAAAATGAAGAGCTAAAGGACTACACAAAAAGAGGGGAAATGTTTACACAGATTTTATTAGATGAATGACTTGTATCCACACTATATAAAAAACCACCACAGGGCAGGTGCCGCGGCTCACTAGGCTAATCCTCCGCCTAGCGGCGCCGGCACACCGGGTTCTAGTCCCGGTTGGGGCGCCGGATTCTGTCCCGGTTGCCCCTCTTCCAGGCCAGCTCTCTGCTGTGGCCAGGGAGTGCACTGGAGGATGGCCCAAGTGCTTGGGCCCTGCACCCCATGGGAGACCAGGAAAAGCACCTGGCTCCTGGCTCCTGCCATCGGATCAGCGCGGTGCGCCGGCCGCAGCGCACCGGCCGCGGCGACCATTGGAGGGTGAACCAACGGCAAAGGAAGACCTTTCTCTCTGTCTCTCTCTCTCACTGTCCACTCTGCCTGTTAAAAAAAAAAAAAAAGTTACACTCCAAAAGTTTTTTTTAATGAATTAAAATGTGACGATGTTTCAAAAGTTCATGGAAAATGGAATTAAAATATGTGTATTTTGGTTAAAATATTGAAACCCATGCACAAGTCTTCTTTTTTTTAAATCTTTTTAAAGAAAACTTATGGCTTTGACCAGAATCAGTCCAGGCTATCAAAGGCATTTAGGGAGTGAACCAGCAAATGAAAAATCCCTATATTTTTCCCTCTCTGTCTCTCTCTGACACTCTGCCTTTCAAATAAACAAACAAACAAACATAAAGCATTTTAAAAAGATATTCCCAAAATCTATTCAACTTCTGGTTATATGCAGTAGTAGAAAATAATGCTTATTTGGTAAATCATCGAAGTTAATATATTATAGGTTCCAATAAGTTTAATAACTATGAACTCTTCTCATAAATTCCTGTAAAAGTATAAAGAATCACTACCTCTTTTGTATTAAAAATGAGCATCCAACTCAAAATTAGTATTTATAAAGTTATGAATCAAGTAACTTAGAATATTGTCATACTTCTTGAAAGTATTCTACATTTAGAATTAGAACACATATAGGGGCTGGCACTGTGACATAGCGAGTAAAGCCACTGCCTGCAGTGCTGGCATCAACTACAGGTGCCAGTTCAAGTCCTGGCTGCTCCACTTCTGATCCAGCTCCCTGCTAACTGCCTGGGAAAAGAAGCAGAAAATGGCCCAAATGTTTAGTTCCCCGCCCCCGCCATGTGGGAGACTGGGAAGAAGCTCCTGGCTCCTGGCTTCAGGTTAGCACAGCTTCGGCCACTGCGGCCAATTGGAGAGTGAATCATCAGATGGAATCTCTCTCTCTCTCTCTCTCTCTGCCTCTCCTTCTCTCTCTGTGTAACTGATTTTCAAATAATAAATAAATCTTTTAAAAAAGAACCACATATAATTAGTAAACAATCTTGTAAAACATTATAATGTTTTAACCTAACCCAAGCTTTAAGTAATTTTAAAGAGGAGGCAACACAAGAATATTAACAGAATCTTGTCTTCATTTTTAAAAGTAGTAAGACTATTCAGCAAAGAACTATAGATCTGATTTTCTTTTCATCTGGAAGTGTTTGACATTCTTAAGTTATATCCTTATTCCTTTCTAATGAAGTTATTGGTTCTCGATTAGAGACTTCACATAACATTAAAATGTAAATTTGATAGATTAAAATCAACTACTAATGTTATACGAAAGGCTGAGTCAGCTTATTTTGGAGAAATTTCAGGAAAGTAAACTTTTATTGCTGATTCAATCTCCATCTTGGTTACTTGACTTTTTAGACTTTCTATGTCTTCATGCCTTAATTTATATATGTCTGGAAATATACCCATTCCTTCTAGATTTTTCAATACATTGGCATGTAGATATTTGTAGTAATTCCTGATGATTCTTTTTATTTACTTTTTTTGTTTGTTTGTTTTTGAGAGGCAGAATGGATAGTGAGAGAGAGAGACAGAGAGAAAGGTCTTCCTTTTGCCATTGGTTCACCCTCCAATGGCCTCCACAGCTGGCGCACTGCGGCCAGCGCACCACGCTGATCCAAAGCCAGGAGCCAGGTGCTTCTCCTGGTCTCCCATGGGGTGCAGGGCCCAAGTACTTGGGCCAACCTCCACTGCACTCCCTGGCCACAGCAGAGAGCTGGCCTGGAAGAGGGGCAATGGGGACAGACTCCGGCGCCCCGACCAGGACTAGAACCTCGTGTGCCAGCGCCGCTAGGTAGAGGATTAGCCTATTGAGCCGCAGCGCCGGCCTCTTTTTATTTCTATGATATCCACTGCAACACCTCTTTTTTAAAATCTGATTTTATTAATATGGGTCTTCTCCCTTTTTCTGTTTTTGCTTTTGAGTAGTTGGGCCAATGGTTTATCAATTTTGTTTATCTTCCAAAAACCAGCTCTTCACTTCATTGATCTTTTACATGATTTTTTGCTTAAATATATTCTTTTTTTTTGACAGAGTTAGACAATGAGAGAGATTGAGACAGAGAGAAAGGTCTTCTTTCCCCTTGGTTCACCCCCCAAATGGCCAGAGCTACTCGGATCCGAAGCCAGGAGCCAGGTGCTTCTTCATGGTCTCCCACGTAGGTGCAGGCGCCCAAGCACTTGGGCCATCCTCCACTGCCTTCCCAGGCCACAGCAGAGAGCTGGACTGGAAGAGGAGCAACCGGTACTAGAACCCAGCACCCAAATGGGATGCTGGTGCCACAGGCAGAGGATTAACCAATTGAGCCATGGTATCGGCCCTGCTTAAGTATATTCTTATTCACATTATTTCTTTCCTCCTATTTATTTCAGGTTTGGTTTGTTTTTGTTTTTCTAGTTCCTTTAGATGCATTTTTAGGCAATTTATTTGATGTCTTTCCAATTCCCAACAAAGAAGACTCTGGATCAGATGTCTTCACTGCTGAATTATACCAAACATTTATGGAACTAGTCACAATTTTTAAACTATTCAAAACAATTGAAGGGAAGGGAATCTTCCCAAACTCCTTCTATGAGGCCAGCATCACCTTAATTCCCAAAATAGATAAAGACACAACAATGAAAGAAAACTATAGACCAGTATCGCCAATGAACACAGATACGAGAGTCCTCAATAAAATACTAATCTATTCCAACAACACATCAAAAAGATCATACAGCTAGACCAAGTGGGATTTATCCTGAGGTACAGGCATGGTTCAACATACTCAAATCAATAGAAGTGATACTTCACATGAACAGGTTGAAGAATAAAAATCATATGAATATCTTCTTAGAGGCAGAGAAAGTATTTGACAAAATACAACATTTTTTTGATAAAAATCTTAAGCAGATTGAATTTAGAAGGAACATACCTCAAAACAATGAAGGCAATATATGACAAACCCACAGCCAGCATCAAATTGAATTGGGAAAAATTGGGAACATTGTAACTAAGATCAGAACCAGACAAGGATACCCACTCTCAGGGTCGCTATTCAATATAGTCCTGGAAGTTTTAGCCAGAGCCATTAGACAAGAAAAATAAATCAAAGGAATACTAATGGGAAACGAGAAATTCAAATTATCCTTATCTGCAGAATGAAATTATATATAAGGGAACCAAAAGACTCCATTAAGAGATTATTGGCAAAGTTGCAAAATATTAAAACAGAACACAAAAATCAATAGCATTTGTATGCACTAACAATGTTATAGCTGAGAAATAACTTATAAAATCTCATTCATAGTAGCTGAAAAATAATTTAAATACTTTCTGATAAATTTAACCAAGAGTGTGAAAAATCTGTGCAATGAAAATTAACAAACATTAAGAAAACAAATAGAAGGCACCAATTTTTTAAAGTTTATGTTCATGGATTGAAATAATTAATATCATGAAACTGTCCATATTACCAAAAACAAATTACAGACTCAGTGCAATCTCAATCAAAATACCAAGGACTTCTTCTCAGATCTATTAAAAGCAATCCTAAAATTCACAGGTAAAAGTGCAAGTCCAGATAGCTAACACAATGTTAAGCAATAAAAACAAAGCCAGAAGCATTACAATACCAGATTTCAAGATATATTACAGGGAACTTATAAAGAAAACAGCCTGGTTCTGGCACAAAAATAGACATGTGGATCAGTGGAACAGGTTATAAACCACAGAAATTAATCTTCACATTTACAACCAACTAATCTTGACAAATCATCTGAAATCACTTCCTGTAGACACACAATCTCTAACAAATAGTATTGGGAAAATTGGATCTCCCCACATCAGCATTAAACAAGACCCCACCCTATACAAAACTCACAACAAAAATGGGTCAAAAATCCAAATCTAAGACCTGAAAATTTAAAAATGCTAGAGGAAAACACAGGATTAGCATTGCAAGACATTGGCATTGGCAAAGATTTCTCTGATGAGACCCCAAAAGCACAAGCAGTAAAAGTTAAAGCAGATAAATGGAATTAAATCAATCTAGAAACACTCAAAAAAGTGCAAAGACAGAATGGGAGAAAGTATTTGCAAATTAAACATCCCATAAAATATTAATATTCTGATTAATGAGGAGATCAAGAAACTCAGCAACAACAAAACAATGAACACAATTAAGAAATGGGCTAAGGATATAAACAGGCATTTTTCAAAGGATGAGAGATAAATGGTCAATAAACACATAAAAAGGTGCTTGGGATCACTAGCCATTAGGAAAATGCAAATAAAATCCACAATGAGGTTTCACAGAGTTAAAATGGCTATCATCCAAAAGTCAAAAATTAATAAATCCTGAAGAGGATGTAGAGAAAAAGGTAGCTTAATATACTGTTAGTGGGAATGAAAAGTGGTACAACCATTGTGGAAGACACTCTGAAGATTCCTCAGAAATCTGAAAATAGATCTACCATATGATCCAGCCATCCCACTCTTGCAAATTACCCAAAGGAAATGAAATCACCATATGAAAGCATTTTCTGCACCCTGGCAGGATGCCGTCATCCAATATACGCACTGTTTCATGTCTCAGTTGATCCACTTCCGATCCATGTCCCTGATGATGGCCTGAGGAAAACAGCAGAAGATGCCCCAAGAGCTGGGCCCCTACTACCTGTGTGGGAGACCTGGACAAAGCTCTTGGCTTGTGGTTTCAGCTTGGCACAGCCCTAGCCATTGTGACCATCTGGTGAATGAACAACTTCATGGAAGATACCTCTCTCTGTCTTTTTCTCTCTCTTCCTCTCTCTCTTTCTCTCTCTCAGTCTCTCTCTCAGTCTCTCCCTCTCCCTCTCTCTATATGTAACTCTTTTAAATAAAATAAATATATCTTCAAAAAAAAAAAAAAAGAAAGAAACAAGAGTTATCTGTACCTCCGTGTTTATAGCAGGTTGATTCACAATAGCTCAGATATGGAATCAACTCAGATGTCCCTCAATTGATGACTGGATAAGGAAAATGTGGTACATATACATGATGAAATTTTACTCAGGCATAAAAAAATAAAATCCTGTCTTTTCCAAAACAATGGATGCAATTGGAGACCATTTTGCTTAGTGAAATAAGGCAGTACCCAAAAGACAAACACAGAATGTTTACTCTGATTTGTGGTAACTAAATATATAGAGTACTGAAAACAATGAATGTATATGAGTGAAACTGACATCTTAAGATGTGGTTGTTTATAACTTTTGTCTGTACTCAAAGAACAGTAGAATTTCTGCTTAGTACTTGTTGAATTCTTTATTTGGTGGATTATTAAGCTTGTAAATTGAAATTTCGTCATCACAAATATTAAAAGAAAAATAAGGAAGGAAGAGCCAGGAAGGGAGGGTGGGTGGGAAGTACATTATGTTCTTAAAAGTGTATAGGTAAAATATATGAAATCTGTTTCCTGTATATAAATGAATACATTCATTTAAAAAGTAAAATTTATAAATGTATGAATCCACATTTTTATAATAAATCCCACCCTCACCAGTCCACCAGAATAAATCTTGATATGAAAAAGATAATAATTTAAGACAAATAGATAAGCCATAGGATATGACAGAGAGTAAACCCAAATGTAACCTCTGAAGGTTGGTACTTAAAATTATTTTGCAGACTCATGCTTCTGTGCTTCTGAAAATTCCCCTATGGTGTTTAAGAGATGTATTTTTGTATAATGTTATATGCGGTGGAGAGAATTAAACCAGAGGGGATTAGAAAATGTTGAATGGGGTACACATTTGCTTTAATAATTAAGATGTTGGTTAGGATGCCCATGTTCCCATTCCGAGTGACTGAGTACCATGCCCAACACTGGCCTCTGTCTCCAGTTTCCTGCAATATATTGCAGATTCTAGTGGACAGCAATGATGGCTTAAATAGCTGAGTTCCTGCCACCTACATGGGAGACCTGAACTGAGTTTTCAGCTACTAGCTTCTACCTGGTTCAGACTCAGTCTTTGTGGATACTTGGAGCTCTCGATCTGTGCTTTTCTTTCTGTGTGTCTCAAATAGATAAATTTAAAAATAAAAAATTAAAATGAATTATTTGATCAAAATGCAGTTATCAAACTTGGACTTCTTTGGACTACGTCATTCGTTGTTCCTGTGGACACCCAACCTTCTAGGTTCTTTACATTGTCCCATAATCCATCAAAGGAAGAAAATCAAGGATGACAAAGCCATTGGTATTTACTGGATTCATATAGGATTCTGATAATTAAATTTCCATATTACTTTCAGTTTCTTATAAAGAGAGAATAAATGAATATGGTATAAGAACGTATTTCTTGAAATCATACTATGTTTTTCTAAAAAAATTAATTTAAAGTCTGTTCTATGATAGTTGAGCTGGCACAGGACTCCATATCCTTTTGGGTATTTGGAAGCCTTCGCTGAAAACAGCACCTATTGTATTGACTTTAGGAAATGGCCCTTCTTCACTAGGCCTGAGATTGAGCTCAGCATCTACATGTTTTTATGAGCCTGTGTGTTTTACTTGCAGGTTCTCTGGTGTTTGTGTCATTTGCGTTGCCCTCAAGAATCTGGCCTAGTTCTGAGTATTCTGCTCTCCAAAGAATAATCAATCTTTGATCTGAATGTTTAAATATTACATATGAAAATGTTGATTTGTTTCGATTTTAATAATAAACAGCCTGTTTTTTGTAACTAAGACATTCAAAGCAGTAACAAACATTAAAATTACTTTACTTCTTTAAACATAGACTAAGCTGAGTATATATAAATATATATATATATATATATAAAGCATAGCCTCCCATATCATGTTTCATAAACATTCTTCAAGTATTTTCTAGTTCTTTTGTGAATTTAAATTCTATTTGGTTAAGATTAGATACTATTTAGACATTAATAGAGACAACATACATTTAATAATGTTTTATTTGTTGTCAAATCTTTGTGTCTTTTTCTAAGATTTATTTGAAAGGCAGAATTATATAGAGATAATGAGAGACAAAGAGAGATATTCCACTCACTGGTTCACTCCCCAAATGTTTGCAATGGGTAGAGCTTGGTCAAGTAAAAGGAAGGAGCCATAGGTGTAGATACTTGAGCCAACTTCCACTGCTTTCCCAAGTGTATTATCACGAAGCTGAACTGTCAGCAGAGCAGCTGTGACTTGAACTGTGCCCATATGGGATGATGACATTGCAGGTGGCTGCTTATCCCAGTCTGCCACAATACCAGCCTGTTCATGAAAATATCCTACACAGTACACAAATAAAATTTATAGGAAATATATTTTAATATACAATACGTATCAGTGACTATGTATAAGATAAGCCAAAAGTAATGGAAAAATGATATTATGTGTAATGTTATCTCAACTACACTAAGATAACTATTCCTAGTTCCATTTGGTGATATTTTTTTATTTCATTGCCTTACAGATTTTCTGTTTCCTGCCTGGATCTCCACAGTTTGAATATCATATAATTAACTGTAATTTATGCTATTTATTTTGTACAATGTCTTCTGAATTTCTTGTAATTGTGGTTTGATATATTATATTAAAATATATTATTATTATATTAATAAAGAGCTGGTGTTGTAGTGCAGCAGGTTAAGCTGTTTCTTGTGATGCTGGTATCTTCTGTTGAGTGCTGGTCAGCATTCCAGCTGCTCTGCTTGCAATCCAGCTCCCTGCTGCTCATGTGGGAGATCCAGATACAGTTTCTGGCTCCTGGCTTCAGCTTGACCCATACAGGTTTGTTGGAGTAAACTGGGGAGTGACGCCGTGTGTGGAAGACCTCTCTTTCTCTTTCCCTGCTTTTTAAATGAATGAATGAATGAATGAATGAGTGAATAAAATTTTTAAAAACAAGATTTAGACAATTTCTTTAAATATTTTTCCATCCATTCTCAATCTCTTCTCACTCTTGGATTTAAGCCACATGTATTTAGATCCTTTGACATTCTGTCAGTTCTCTTGGATACACTGTCCTTGTTTCCCCTGTAACTAATAGAGTTACAAAAAATGTAATGTATAGAAATGAAGTTGATGTTTTGAGATTTGATTATTGTTTATAGCCCTTACTCTTCTGTTAAGGAACAGTATTTTTTTTCTTTCTGTTTGTTGAATTCTTTACTTAGTGTAGAGTTAATCTTATGAGTATAAAATAAGCTTAAAGTAGATCATTGTAAAAATTTAATAATAGTATAAGGAAGGAAAAGGGAGGGCAAGAAGAGGGTAGGGTAAGAAGTAGTACTATGCTCCTAAATCTGTAGATATGAAATAGGTGCAATTTGTTCACCTTAACAATTCTTTAAATAAAAAAAATTCAAAACCTGAGTTATCCTATGAGTTATCTTTAAGTACATTTGATTTTACTCATCAGTACTGAATTCCTGATAAAAGCATCAGAGACCTGATTCATCTCTGTTAGTTTGTTTTTGATTGGTAGCATTCGTCTTTGATTATTTTTAAAGTTTCTATGGCTATACTGAAGCTATGTTTTTTATTTTTACTTTTTTTTTTTTTTTTTTTTTTTGACAGGCAGAGTGGACAGTGAGAGAGAGAGACAGAGAGAAAGGTCTTCCTTTGCCGTTGGTTCACTCTCCAATGGTCGCCATGGCTGGCGTGCTGCGGCCGGCGCACCGCGCTGATCCGATGGCAGGAGCCAGGAGCCAGGTGCTTTTCCTGGTCTCCCATGGGGTGCAGGGCCCAAGCACCTGGGCCATCCTCCAGTGCACTCCCTGGCCACAGCAGAGAGCTGGACTGGAAGAGGGGCAACCAGGACAGAATCCGGCGCCCCAACCGGGACTAGAACTAGAACCCGGTGTGCCGGCGCCGCAAGGCGGAGGATTAGCCTAGTGAGCCGCGGCGCCGGCCTGAAGCTATGTTTTTTAATCTTGAAGCTTGCAAATAATTTTTCATTATGCTCTTTTCCCTATCTATTTTTAATATCTGCATCATATCTTAGCCTGTATTTGATGATTTTTTTTCTTCAATGAGTGGGATTTCTTCACTCTTCGTATGTCATAAAAATTTCAGGTAAAAGTCAGACATAAAAACAGAAGACAATACATTCTGAAGTCTACTGCTTCCAAATGAATCTACCTTTCCTCTGCCAGGCTTCTTTATGGGGATTTGTGTTGGCATTGTCAACATATGGACTGAATTCGAAGCTTGTGGTTGCCGTGATTGACAGCGTTGAGGCTTATTGAACTATGGGCACCAATGAGTTCACATTTCTCCAGTGATATTTGGTTTTGCATCTATTAGGCTTTGCCTCATTTTTGTTGCCTCCAAGCAGATTCCATTTCTTGCAGCATTCCCAGTGTTTCACTATTGTTGTTAGTGTGGTGGTGTATGAGGAAGTCTTAATATTGTGGTAGCTGTTAATGATGGACCCATCATGCATAAAGCTGGTACTTCTATGACAATATTAGCAAAACATGGGAAGAGATAGTTTTGTGGGTCAGTGAATGAAACTGCTGCATGGGATGCCAGCCTCCCATATTGTAGTGCTGATTCGTATACGACTTCTTCTGTCTCAATGAAGCCTCCTGTTAATATGTCCTGGAAGGCAGCCTATGATGACCTGAGAACTTGGTTCCCTTCCACCCACATAGGAGGTCGGGGGTCTGGCCCAGCCATTATTGTTGCAGGATTTTAGAGGAAAAAAAACTGAGTAGAACATTTTCTTTCTCTCTCGCTCTCTGTCTCTCTCTCTCTGTTTCTCTCCTTCTCTCCCTCACACTTATTTCAAATAAATTAATTAATACATAAATATTTAATGAAAAGGGAGAGAGAAGAGGCATATTTGGGCAGCATTTTAGGACACTAATGAAATCAAATTGATACTTTTTAAAACTAGAATATTTTAGTAATATATTGATTATAATCCTCAGAACAAAAAACAATAACTCAAAAGTGTAATAAAGAAACCAGTATGACTGGCCGGCGCCACAGCTTACTAGGCTAATCCTCCGCCTTGCAGCGCCAGCACCCCGGGTTCTAGTCCTGGTCGGGGCGCCGGATTCTGTCCCGGTTGCCCCTCTTCCAGGCCAGCTCTCTGCTGTGGCCAGGGAGTGCAGTGGAGGATGGCCCAAGTGCTTGGGCCCTGCACCCCATGGGAGACCAGGAGAAGCACCTGGCTCCTGCCATCGGATCAGCGCGGTGCGCCGGCCGCAGCGCGCCAGCCATGGCGGCCATTGGAGGGTGAACCAATGGCAAAAGGAAGACATTTCTCTTTGTTTCTCTCTCTCACTGTCCACTCTGCCTGTCAAAAAATAAAAAAAATAAATAAAAAAAGAAAGAAACCAGTATGATATTAAAATGCTATATTATAAAGCATCTGATATAAAAAGAAATCTTATTGGCATTTGCATTGTATGCAAATGGGCTAGCTAATACAAATAAATACAGAGACTAGCAGAGTAGATTAAAAATGTGAATTGACTATGCATGACTACCTACAAGAAACATATTTTACATGCAGTTGCATACATAGGCAGAAAGTAAAGGTGTAGAAATATTTATAAAATAAAAAAGTACTTAAAATAGAACTGGACTATCTAAAAATAGGTTTGAAGACTATGGTTAGAGGTAAAATATTTTAAGAAATAAGTTACTAGAAATGAAAAGTTTTCTAGTGACCATATCTACAGAATACTCTAGCAATTATAAATAACACACACACACACACACACACACACACACATATATATATATATACTATAAAACAGACTTTAGATGTGGGCATTTGGTGTGGTGGTTAAGTCATTGCTTGAGATGCCTGCATCTCATATCAAAGTGCCTGGTTTCAAGTCCCTCTCAATCCCATCTTCCTGCAGATGTGTGCTCTGGGAGACATCAGGTAGTAGCTCCAGCAGTGAAATCACTGCACCATGTGGGTAGCTTGCATTGAATGCCGGGCTTATGGCTTTGGCCTGGGTCACCTCCAGATGTTATAGGCATTTTAAGAGTGCCTCAAAGAATAACCTTTATCTGTCTCTGTCTCTCTCTGTCTCTCTGTTTCTCTCTCTCTCTCTCTTCCTTTAAATAAATAAATAAAATTAAACAGGGCTCCAAAATACTTAAGAGAAGAATGAATACATTTAGAAGGTCTTATAAGCATCAGTAAGAAATATTAATACCTTACTTTCAGGAGTCAAAAATTCAACAAGGGAGTAGAAGAATTGAACAACATTATAAATCAATTAGTCCTAACATATGTATAGATCTTCTGCCCCAAAGCAACAGAATACACATACCGATTAGGAGCAGTTGAACACTGCAATGTTCAATGGTATGCAATGAACACAGTATCAGAGGATATAAGAGAACTGCTATTATACAACTCATGTTAGTAATCACAAATCATAAAGGGATGATAAGAAATCTACTTTTTAAAAAGAACATTTGCAAAATTAAAATATATCCACCTAAATGATCAATGAATGAAATAGAACATTACAAAGAAAGTATGAATTACTTAAATATAAAAGGAGATGAAAATGAAAATGGCCCAAATTTCTGGGATTCAGATCTTTTCTCAGATTTATGTGTACAAACAGCACAGGAGGACATTAGTCCCACGCAGAGAGCAGCCCAGTGGTCACAACAGCCCTCCTGCTCTTGCATTGGTAGGCAAAGGCTGTTAGAGGGAGCTTACGCAGGGCCTGGGCATCTTTGGGAGGAGGCTGAGCCAGATATGGGGCTGCATGTGCAGCCTAAGCCTTGGCCTGAGCCTTGGACTTGATTTCAACCTGGGCCTTGCCCTTGCCCTTGACTTGAGTGTGAGCCTAGGCCTTGATTTGAGCCTTGGCCTTGGCCTTTGAGGCTCAGTTTTGGCCTTTGTTTTGGTCTTTGCTGGGACAGCCTTAGAATTCTGGCAACGTGGTTATGGGCACAATTTCCAAGCTTGGGGTGGGTGATGCAGGTAAGTTGATCAAGCTTGCAGCTGATACCATCTGGGATCACGGGCTTAGCTTTCTTAGGCCTGACCAGGGCCTTGTTATCTTCAGCAGGTGTACTCATAGCCTTGGCGTTGTTGGCCTGCTTCTTCTTTAAACTTTTCTTGTTGTGCTTCTTGACAAAATGCATGTTCCTCAGGATCTTGGGATCCACCCCTGTAAGAGATTTGTATCTTTGTGATTGGTGTTTCTTGATGCCATTTCTGTGCCATTTTCGAGACTGGTTGTATGTGGTGTGATTTATGGACTTGGCCATGTCTGTGTTGTAACCATGGCTGCAGAAGCACCTGGGACAGGAAAGAAAAGAGCACAAAACATTTTTTTAAAAAATAAAGTAGAATTGGGGCCGGCACAGTGGCTCACTTGGTTAATCCTCCACCTGAGGCGCCGGCATCCCATATGGGCGCCGGGTTCTAGTCCCGGTTGCTACTCTTCCAGTCCAGCTCTCTGCTGTGGCCCAGGAGGGCAGTGAAGAATGGCTCAAGTGCTTGGGCGCCTGTATCCATGTGGGAGACCTGGAAGAAGCACCTGGCTCCTGGCTTCGGACTGGCATAGCTCCGTCCCTAGTGGCCATTTGGAGGGTGAACCAATGGAAGGAAGACCTTTCTATCTGTCTCTCTCTCTCTCACTATCTAACTCTATCTGTCAAAATTAATTGATTAATTAATTAAAGTAGAATTAAATTAAAGAAAAAATATTGAAAGTCCATGGATTTGAGATAGTGTTGTTATGATGGCACATTGCCCAAATTGAGTTGATATAGTACCTATATAAGTTCTAACTGTCCTATGTGTGTGTTTGTGTGTGTGTGTAATTTAACAAAATCCTTATGGAATGGAAAAAGTTGAAGACCAGCTAAGACAAAATTGAAAAGGAAAGCATAAGTGGAAAAATTCATGCTTCTCAATTCAAACATAATATACCACCATGCTTATCATGACACAACAGGACTGGCATTAAGGTTGACATGGAATAGAAGTGAAAGTTCTTTATACTTATGATCAATTGATCTTGACATTTATGTGAAAGCAAAAAAGAACTTTGAAAACATGCTAAGTGAAACAAGCTAGAAAAAAGGGCAGTGTTGTATATGATTATATTCATACAAAATGTCAATATTCAGAAGATTCATAGAAATAAAAACTAGAAGAGTGGTTTTCCAGAATTAGAGGATTATAAGAAATGAATGGACTTTCTGTATGGCACAATGAAAACATTCCAGTATTAGTGGTATTGCTTCGATACTATGCAAGAATATGCTAAAAATCATTGGAATGTAAATTTTAAATAGTGAATTTTATCATATGCAAATATTATCTCAAAAATGTTAATACAAGAATTGATTAAATAACAAATAATCCACAATTTCCACTTGGCCCACAATTTTTATTAATTTCTGTGTTTTTATGGAATCATATATTTTCTTATTATTGATAGCAGTTGCCATGACTTAACCTTTATCGAGCCTCCCATGACTCTCTGCATAGTCTTTGATCCATAAAATGTAGTTAATAAAACATATATAGTCAGAAGATGAATAGATTTTTAGAAACAGTTCACTTAGTTGTAATTTACTAATGCAAATGTATTTCATAGATGAATATAGGATACTTAAGTGAAGAAATGTGCAATATCACAATATCATACAAATGTCAACTACTCTTTGGGAAGACCAGATAATTACAGTTTAGTAAGTAATGACAAAGTTTGTATTGTATGTTTTTTTCTTTTCTTATATGAAAATACTTTTGACTTATCTTTTGTAAAAGATTCATATATTTGATTTTTAATTTATTTGAAGGAAGAGTGAGAGAGAGAAAGAGAAACAGAGACAAAATCTTTGGTTTCACTCTCCACGTGGCCACGACTGCCAGACCTGGGGCAGACTGAAACTAGGAGCCAGAAACTCTATGTCGACTTCCCACATGTGTGACAGAGGCCCAAGCACTTGGAATATCATCCATGGTTTTCCCAGGTACATTAACAGGAAGCTGGATTGTAAGCAGAGCAGCTGGGACTTGAACTGGCAAGTTGATATAGGATGCCAGCGTCACAAATGGTAGTTTAACCTATTGCGTCACTACATTTACCCCTTATTTGTCTTTTTATCTACCCCTTGTTACTAATAAAACTAAGAGGAACATATATCATCTTCACATGTTCTTAGTAAGTGTGTTAGTATTTGTCTTCTAAATTAAAAATCACTGCCAATAGTTTAGTAAAGATTGAAGCTGCAGTAACTGTTCTTCAAATAAATAAGTACATATTTAGAAAAGAAAGTAAGAAACAGCACATGGGGAAGTAATCAGCTTTGATGACAGAGGCCAGCATTGAGGCACTGTAGGATGTCATCATGTGCAAGACCATCGCCCCATATTGGAATGCAGTTTCCTCCTGGGTGTTCCAGTTCCCATCCAGCTCTTTGCTGTGACTGGAAAAGCAGTGGATGATGACTTAAATAAATAAATAATTAAATCTTTATAAACACTGAGGAGTACCTTGATTTACTTACATCTCTTAATAGTGCCACAGTATTGTCAAACAGCATATCAGAAAATAGAAGAACAATTTTTATAATTCTTGTCAAAGTAACAATGAAATAAACACTATCATATTAATGCAAAGTGATTGTTTTAGATCTTAGGATAAGACTTCAAGTTTACAACACAATTTAAAGAAGTAAGAATATAATGGATCTTTAAGTCCAAATGACACAAATAACTCCACTTAAGACACAATTTTAATTTGTTGGTATATAGAAGAGATTGTAAAATCATGTATCTGTATTATAAATATTCATTATCAAATAAATGCAAACTCCTGGTGTTTATATTATAAAAATAATGAAATGAATCTACAGAATGTTATGGAGAGAACGTAAATAGTCCTAATTAATGAAATGATACAGAAATTCATTAAAGAGTAGCAACATTAGAAATTCTGAATATTGCATTTTAATATATATCTAAATTAAATTGAGATCAATTTGTAAAAACATTTTTAAATGGGAAATGAGGAAATACTAATGAAACAATGGTTAAGCTGATTGCACCCATGATTGTGGCTGTGGATTGAATTTTCACAAAACAATGCAGTAACAATGAATGAAAATAAAATTATAGTATGTGTATCCGTGGCAATATCCATAAACAAGAATGTTACACAGGGATTCTGTTCAAGGCAGTCTGCTTAGTTATTCAATAATAAGGAACTTCTCGCATGTTAGCACTGTTCATGTCGTCTATGCTCCCTCAGAATACTTTGAGATTGTGTAGGCAAAAGAAGCACAGACTTTAATGCATTTGCTTTATAGTCTACAAATCAAAATAGTACATGTCATTACTAGCAAATAATCACAAGATCAAATATTTTATGGGTAATTTTAGGGGTAATAATAAAAAATGTGAGATATTACAAAATTGTATGTATTTTAACCTCCAAAAAACTTTAGGACTGAAACAGATGTATTTGGTGCTTTATTTTTTCAATTCGATTTTGCAAAGTTGGTGATGGAAAACTGAATAGAAAATAGTATTTTATAAATAAGTGATTTGAAAGGGAAATAAACTGTGGAATAAGTTATCATCAAGTATCATAATGGAGAGGAAAATAGATTGTATTATCAGATGCATATGACTGAAAACTAATTAATTCCTTTTAATTAAACATAAGATTGACATTGATGAGTACATTTGTATTATTATGGTAATATTATCTGATACAATTTTTTTGAAAAAACAAAGTTACAGAGAGATAGAAGGGGAATGAGTGAGAGAGAGATCAAGATCCTCCATTGCTGGTTCACTTCCTAGATGACCACAATGGTCAGCAATGGGCCAGGCCGAAGGCAGAAGCCAGGAGCCAGGAGCTTCCTCTGGGTCTCCCATATGGGTGTAGAGTGGGCCACCTTCTACTGCTTTCCCAGGTGTATTAGCAGGGAGCTGAATGGGAAGTGGAATAGCTGGGACTCAAATCCATGCCCATATGAGATGCTGGTGCTGCAAGCCAAGGCTTTAACCTGCAGACCACAGCACCAGCCCTTGAGACAAATTTTAAAGTGAATTAATGTTTTCATTAATTAGGAAAGCTCTTTAAAGGACTTCTATTTTTCCTATTTGCTCCTTTCTCAGTGCATGTGAAAATAAAAATTTAATTATCAGTTTATTCAATATTACGTTAGACAATGTTCAAAATGCTTATAAACCTCTACTTAGACCATTGTTAATATAACTTAAAGTTTTTTTTATCATTTTAGGAAAAATGAATTGTGTTGAGACTGAGGTGTATAAGAATTCTTATTGTGCCTGTAAGAACCTGAAACGGCAGTGTGGAAGAATATTTCCAAACCTCCTTGGAAAAATAAAAGCAAAAATATTGAAGTTTTATTTAGATGATTAATTTCATCTACTTTATGCTTTTTCCCTCAAGTCTAGGATATAGGTTTTTTTTACTCAGAAAGTTGGAAACATAAAGAGAGTGGTCTTCCATTCACTGGTTCACACCCTAGATGGCCCCTAGGGCAAAGGCTGGGCCAGGCAGAAGTCAGAAACCAGGAACTTTATCCAGGACTCCCCACATGGGAGGCAGGGGCAAAAATTTTGGCCTATCTTCCACTGCTGAGTTTCCCAGGCCATTAACAGGGAGCTAGATCAGAAGTGGAGCAGTTGGGATGGGAACCGGCACCAATATAGGATGCCTGCATTGCAGGTGCCGGCTTTATCTGCTAGGTCAGAATGCCAGCCCCAGGATATAGGTTTTATTAGCAAGATCTATCCCAGTGCAGGAAACAACTGATTTCAAAAAAAAAAAAAAAAAAAAAACAAAAACAAAAACAAAAACAAAAACAAAAACAAAGAGGGGCCGGTGCCGTGGCTCACTTGGTTAATCCTCGCCTGTGGCTCCGGCATCCCAGATGGGCGCCGGGTTCTAGTCCCAGTTGCTCTTCTTCCAGTCCAGCTCTTTGCTGTGGCTCAGGAAGGCAGTGGAGGATGGCCCAAGTGCTTGGGCCCTGCACCCCATGGGAGACCAGGAGGAAGCACCTGGCTCCTGGCTTCAGATTGGCGCAGTGCGCCAGCCTTAGTGGCCATTTGGAGAGTGAACCAATGGAATGACGATCTTTCTCTCTGTTTCTCTCTCACTGTCTATAACTCTACCTGTCAAATAAATAAAAAAAAAAATTAAAAAATACCTAGAAGTACATTAAAGGAGAATCACATGATTATTGTAAATGAAACATAATATCCAGCTTCTGCTAGAAACCAGTGTGTGTCTTAAATATCAGGGAATAAGTATCATATCATAGAGTATTATACACTTTTTCCCAAAACTTTTAAGTTGCCAAGAGAAATGTGTACAAGTTTTAAAATTGTAATCAGAAAGTATTTTTATAAGAAGACATTACATTCAAAATCAGAGAAAAAGTGTTTTGTGACCCCTAACAATATGTTTCAACAAACATTTGATGATTAAAAAGTCCATCAGATAGCTTAATTAAAATAATTAGTTGATTTAATCAATGGATTGACAAACTAAGCCAAGTTCTTAGTAATAGCATCATCCATTGAAATGCATTTATTTAAATATTTGATTAGTGTTTAACACAGCTCATTATGTGCTTTAGTGATATCGGAATAATGTACTTAATAGTCCTAGAATATAGCCTCAGGGCATGGTACACTATATTAAACCTTGATGCTCTTCTTGGAGACCAACTTAGGATATTCAACTCTACTTCAAATTAGAAGCTTAAGAAAAATTAATGAGGGAGTTAGAGATATGAAGTCAGGAATAAATAAGTAGTCACTCTGTAAATAAAAAGTTATCCCCTGAGTGAGCTCTGGGTTAATGTCTGGACTCCACTTCACCCATGGTATAATTAAAATGTCTTTGTAAAATATAGAAATTTATTGGCATACATGTTAAAAGTAATTCAAAGCAATTTAAAATTAATATGAAGCTATATTTTTCTAAATAATTTAGCAATAGCATTTTTTTGTAGAGAGAATGTTGAGATACATTGATCTTTAATAACGTGCATCCACATTCTACATGTCTGATTTGGTCATTCTGATGATCTCATTTTGATGGTTTCTTCATTATTTATGATTAGTTTATTTCTCTTTGTGTTCTCAGTCACAAGGTGGTTTCTATATATGCCAGGAGCTAAAAGTGCATTTTGTATACATTTTTCAAAAGTTAAATATAAGATTATTAGGTTGATTTGATTTTATGAAGGATAAGTAACATAATCTTTGCATAGTATGAGATACAGATACTACCGTTGTTTTAATGAGACCATAATTCTCTTTTCCCTATTGTGGCGAATCTGACGGGACAAGCCTATTTGCTTCCTAATAATTGTCATCCTCATGGTGGTGGAGGTAAGATACACACAACACACACACACACACACACACACACAAGATGAATGAAAAAACATAAACTACTAAGCTGTGGGGTCATCTAAACTAAAAATGATAATTATTTTGATTGTGATGGACAAAATATGTGTTGCAATCCAGTTTCAAAATGTATAAGGAAAATAAAAGGATAGGCATAGTTTATGTGTGTGTGACAAAATGAATGATAATTATTAAAAGGAAGCCATTTCCATAAAGATGTTTTAATTAAATTTTCAAATAATATATACATTTTTTCATTTTTTTATTTATTTGATAGGTAGAGTTATAGATAGTGAGAGAGAAACAGAGAGAAAGGTCTTCCTTCCGTTGGTTCACTCCCCAAATTGCTGCTACAGCTGGCACTGTGCCAGTCCAAGGCCAGGAGCCAGGTGCTTCCTCCTGGTCTCCAATTCGAGAGCAGGAACCCAAGCACTTGGGCCATCCTCCACTGCCCTTCCAAGCCACAGCAGAGAGCTGGACTGGAAGAGGGCAACTGTGACTAGAACCCGGCGCCCATCTGGGATGCCAGCACCGCATGCAGAGGATTAACCAAGTGAGCCATGGCGCCGGCCCCATGTTTCAATTTTTAATTACTCTCCTTCTTCACATTTTTTGTAGCCATTCTCAGAAGTACTACTTTAACCATTTAAGCTATTTTTAAGGACATCTACCCTTTACATATACCTGCATAAACATGCATATACCTGCATATACATGCAGCTCCCTTGCTTTCTTCTGATCTATGGATTTTGAACATTATGCATTTGCTTCTCATTATAGTTTGTCAGGATATGAAAATGGTGTTTTAATCAATATTTAATATTTAATAATGCAAATGCTCAGATTTGTGTCTTACAATTTTACAGTGATACCTTATTTTCAAAAATTTTACGTTTTGAAATATTTGTAGATTAATAATAATTCACAAAGAAGATACAAACATGATTCCTGCACTCTTGGCCTTGTTGTACCCAAGGTTTACATCCTACGTAAGTAGAGTATAGTGTTTAAACCAGAAAAATGGCACTGATAGAATGAGTGTGATTTTAAGTGCTCATTTATCACAAAGCATAGCTCTTAGAAATTACCATGACAATCAAAATACAGAACTTTTCCATCATTATGGACATCTGTCTTATGTGTCATGCCAACCCCTTAAGAACATAAAACTCCTGGTAACCGCTAACCTGTTTTACATCTCTTTAGTTATGTAGTTTTCATAATGTTATAAAGATGAAATATAAAATGTGTTCGCTTTGAGATTGGCTTTATTTAACTCAGCATGACCTTGAGATCCATAAAAGATGCTTTGTGTGTCAACAATTCCTACCATTTCATTGTCAAGTGGTATTCCATGGTTGGGTATGCTGCTGTTTATCTAAATATAAACCTCATAAGAAGCATTTTTCCCCAGATTGGGGCTATTACAAATCACAAGTCTCTGAGGAGTCTTGAGCAGATTTTTGTGGATTCCTAAACATTAACTTGTCTGTCCAAGGAGCAAAATATCTGCCATTTAACAGAGTGTCTACTTATTAAAGAAACTGCCAAACTATTTTCCAAAATAGCCACGACACTTTACATAATCACAATGTAGGGGGAATATTGTTTCTCCATATCCCTGCCAACATTTGGTATTGTATTTTATGTTTAGTTCTTGGAGTGAATATGTGATGATATCTTCTCATTGTCTTCAGCACTCACTTGCTATCAATATGTGCTCTTTAGGGAACAAATCTTCATTTCTTTTGCTCAATTTTCTTTTTTTTTTTTTTTTTAACTGACCTCAGAATCAGCCCTTAAGGCATTCAGATCTGGCTAAAAAGCCAATGAGAGTTTCTCAGGCATGGAAAGCCAAGACACTGTGGCAAAAGAAAAAAAAATGACCTAAATGAAAGATCTCTGTGAGTGAGATCCCAGCGGAAAGAACGGGCCATCAAAGAAAGAGGTACCTTTCTTTGAAGGGAGGAGAGAACTTCTACTTTGACTATGACCTTGTTTAAATGAGATCAGAGTTTGTGAACTCAAGAGGCTTCCATAGCCTTGGCAGCTCATGACAAGAGCCCTGGGTGATTACTGAAGTCATAAACAAGAGTGTCAATTGTTAAATCAACAATGGGAGTCATTGTGCACTTACTCCCCATGTAGAATCTCTGTCCTTAATGTGTTGTACTATGCAAATTAATGGTAGTACTACTACTCACCCAGTACTCTTTACTGTTAGATTTTGAGAGCTATTCAGATAATTTAGATATTACTCCTTGTCAGACATTTGGTTTCCAAATATTTTCTCCCATACCACATCTTTTCTTTAAATCCTCTTAATATGAAATGTCATGAAGTTTCCATTATCATGGAGTCAAATCTCTCAACCCATTCTTTCATGGAATGTGCTTTTGATGTCAGGTCTAACAACCTTTCACCTATATGATCTTCTAAAATTTCATAATTTTAAATTTCAAATTTATGTTATTTTCATATTGAGATAATCTTTGTAAAAGTGAAAAATTTAGATTTGAGTTTATGTTCTTCATGTAAAATTTTTAAAAGATTTATTATATTTATTTGAAAGGTAGAGAGAGAGATCTCAGAGAGTCTTCCATTCACTGGTTCACTCCCAAAATGAACACAACAGCCAGGGCTGTACCAAGCCAAAGCCGGAAGCCAGGAGCTTCCTCCAGGTTTCCCACGTGTGTGGCAGGCACCCAAGCATCTGGGCCAGCTTCTGTTTCTCGAATGCTTTAGCAGGAGGCAGGATGGGATGTGGAGCAGCTGGAACTCAAATATCCCAAAGGGATGCTGGCATCACAGGTGGTGGCTTAAACTGTGCCAAAATGCCAGCACCTATATGTAGTCTTAATGACTTATTTATTTGAAAGGCAGAATGACAGAAAGGGAGGGGGAGAATACAGAGAGAAAGATATCTCCTATCCTCTGATTCACTCCCCAAATGGCTGCAACATGAGCCATATAGAACCAGGAGCCAAGAATTGCACCCTGCTCTTGCAAATCAGATTCAGGTCCAATGCACTTACAGCATATTCTACTGCTTTGCCCAGGAGCATTAGACGGAAACTGGATGATAAGCAGGGTAGTCATAACAGAAATAAATGCCCTGATATAGCGTTCCTGCATTGCAAACAGCTGCTTAAACTGCTGTACCCCAAAGCAGCCCCCTTGGTTTATATTTTTTCTATGGATATCCGATTACTCCAGCACAATTTCTTAACTACACCTTTTCCCCTCTTCATTGAATTTTTTTTTGGCATCTTTATAAAAAAAAAAAAAAAACAGCTGATCATCAGTCTGTTCTGGGCTCCCTATTCTATTGTATTGTTCTATGTGTTTACCCCCCTCTCTTTGCATAGTCTCCATTACTCTAGCTCTATTATATGTTTTGAAATTGGGTAAAATGATCTGTCCCATTTTCCTTTCTTTTTCAGAATTGCTTTAGATTTTTTTTATGGGTTGCATCTTTCCATATCAATTTTAGAACAGTTGTCCTGTTTCCATAAATAATCTTGATTTTAATAGGAAATTGTTATAAGTCTGTATATATTTGGGAAAGAAATTACATCTTTTAAATATTAAATCTTCCAATTAATGCATATAATGTTTCCCATTTATTTAAGACATTTCTTTTGTAAGTGTATTTTAGTTTTTAGCATACAGGTGTTACACATGTTTGTTGTATTCACTACTAAGAATTTAAAATCTATTGAATGATTATAAATATTATATTTTTAGGTTCACACTCCTTATCTCCATTTCTAGTATATATAAATGCTATAGATGCAATATATTTTCATATATTGATTGTGTTTCTTGTAAATTTTCTCTGAACTCCGTAATTCATTTTATGGGTTGGTTATTGTATATAAATATGAAATTATGATTTCTTTGCTATTATTTTGTTAAGGATTTTTTCTATATTGCTAACAGTTATTGGTCTGTAGTTTCCATTTTTTTAATACTTGTTTTTGTGTTGTAGCAGTATTCTCTTTATAAAACAACCAAGTAGAAAAGTGTTATCTCGTTTGTTTTCTAGAAAAGATAGAGAAAACACCTTGGTCTGGACATTTTATTTTCATTAGTTGATCAAATGTGTTATTATTATAGGTTTTCATCTAATTATTTCCCTAATGCTAACTAAAAGATTTATTCATCTAACATTCTTATTTTTATAACAAATTAAAGTTCATTATGAACTACCACAAAAGAAAATTGAGACAAAATAATGAAACTTTCTGAGTTAGGTGATGTTTCATCGATAGGTAGCAGTGCTCATGATCACCAGTACATCCCAATATTCATCTTCTATATAAATGCTTACATTTATTAAAAATATATGTTTACATTGTTTTTTAAAAGACAGACTGCAATTTTAGTGCAGTTTTGGGTCTACAGAAAAGTTAGATGGAAGGTTAAGAGAGTCCCCATATTCCTCCTTTCCTTGTCTTTTCATATCCACAGTGGGAGAGCTGTTACTAACTTCTTGCATTACTGTGGTATTTTGTTAAACTGGTAAGCCACTGCTGATATTATTATTAACTAAACTGCAAGATTTACATGTCCACTCCGTGTTGTATAGCTCTATGGGTTTTTGAGAAATACATGTCATGTGTCTATATTTACAGTATCATGTCATAAAGGACAGGTACATGGTCCCAAATTAAATTCCTCTATTTTGATAGCTGACAACTGTCGTTCTTGCATTATTATTTTAATGATTTAGTCATCATAATGTCTCTACAAAATTATTATTATTTCAATCAATATTGCTATTTAATAGGAGACTTACTGAAAGTTGTGGGTCTAATAAATTATTAAAGACAGAACAAAAAACAGGGAAATTGAATCCAGACATCCAGCTTTTTATCATCATGTTCACACAACACCAATTAGCATCCCAAGTCGTAAAGGAGAGTAATTTTTAAAAATTACTAAACTAGGTCATTGTTCCTTGGTTTCAACAGTGTATGTTCATGAAAAACAGTATTATAGAATAGTACATGCATAGCATGAATAAAAATTTCAATTCTTTATAAATTTATAAATTTTGCTCTATGTATTTTTACCGAGTACGGTCACAGACTTCCTAAAAGATTGAGACATAGTCACTTGGAATATAGGATGCTACTCTCTCTCCTTACCTTACCAGCACATATCATAGCTATAGGTTTCAGAGACTAAAATGTCATATTCTCTCCTTGTCTTTGGCTTTCTCTATATCCTTCTTCTTAAATGGGCCAACTGTATCTGTTATTTTAGGTCTAATCTGCCATTGTTATGTAGGAGTCAAATTGATATGCTGGTAAGTTGCATTTTTCACCTTATTGGAATCATTTTATGGAAACAAGAAATGGAAAGTTTTATTATTAATTTCCAGTTGTGTAGGGAAAGCACCCAGACAGAGTCTATAGTCTGTGTTCTTACATAGGGTGCAGTACCATCCTGTGGGTACTGGTCCCACTTCATGAATGAAATGAAAGTTATAAGTCATTACTGCATGTTGTATATTCACGAAGCCCTATTTGCTCAGACTTTTAGATTTCTTGTTGTAAAGTTGCTGTAGAATTACTTTTGGTTTAACAGAGATTATAAAGAAACTATTCTGTGTAAATATAATTATAGATAAGTAGAGGTGTTTAATGAAAAGTAATTAAATTTTAATGGTAAAGAAAATTGCCACACCTGGGTCTGGCATTTTAGCATAATGGGCTAAACCTCTGCTGAAGCTGAGGCATCCCTTATAAGTGCCAGTCTGTGTCCCGGCTGCTCCTCTTACAATCCAGCTTGCTGCTATGGCCTGGGAAAGCAGTGGAACATGATCCAAGTCCTTGAGCCTCTGCACCTGCACCCAGAAGAAGCTCCTGGCTCCGGTTTCAGACTGGTGCAGCTCTGGCCATTGCAGCCATCTGGGGAGTTAACCAGCAGTTGGAAGATTTCTCTCTTGACTCTCCCTCTTCCTTTCTCTGTAACTCTGCCTTTCAAATAAATAAATGAAATGTTTAAAAAACATGTTTCACAGAGAAGCTCTACACATGGAGCTGACAGGAAATGTACAGTCGCATGGATATTACAGAGCTCTGATTGCTGGATAACCCCCTGTCCTTTGTGCCCATGTGCTTGGATATTTAAAACTATAATAGAAGTTTTCAAATTGATATTTTGGCTATGTCAAAGCATCTGAGATTTAATGTTACAAAATATAAACTATCATTCACATTTGGGTTAAATTAGATTTTAAATTGTAATATTTTTATTCAGCTAAGTCAAAGTTAATTTCATTATAGATCAAAGGTAAATCTGTGTCATTTCAAATTTAAAAGATGCCTCTATTACCAGGTAGGTTTTCTGTTTGTCTCTGTGCCACACTAGAATGTCTATTTATTTATTTGCCTTTTTGTATATTTTCTTCCCTGTCCTCTTTGGAATCTAACAGGGAATGTTTTTAACTACAGATTTTTTTTTTCTTTCTTCTTTTTAAAATCCTGACTCCTCCTATGTCTGCCTTATATTTAATATAAATAATTTATTAGATTTTAATTTCATTTAATAAATACAGTCTTTCTCCTCTTCAAATTCATCTAATTTGATATATTCAACTTGACTTCAAAACAATGCTGTACTATCGAAAGCACAAAGAGATTCCAAAACCATCAGTATTTATTTATCAATGAAACATGAATTTTGTAAACAACAAAATACCAACTATACCTGATTTTTCAAGATTTCTGTTACTCAGTGAATGATTTGGAAACTTTTTTTATTTTTTGACAGGCAGAGTGGACAGTAAGAGAGAGAGAGAAAGGTCTTCTTTTGCGGTTGGTTCACCCTCCAATGGCCGCCGCGGCCAGCGCTGAGGCCGGTGCACCGCACTGATCCGAAAGCAGGAGCTAGGTGCTTCTTCTGGTCTCCCATGCGGGTGCAGGGCCCAAGCACTTGGGCCATCCTCCATTGCACTCCCTGGCCACAGCAGAGAGCTGGCCTGGAAGAGGGGCAACCGGGACAGAATCCGGCACCCCGACCAGGACTAGAACCCAGTGTGCCGGCGCCGCAAGGCAGAGGATTAGCCTAGTGAGCCGCGGCGCCGGAAACTTCAGATATGAGAGGGAGCCTGCGCCGTGGCTCACTAGGCTAATCCTCCGCCTGCGGTGCCGGCACCAAGGGTTCTAATCCCGGGTGGGGTGCTGGTTCTGTCCTGGTGGCTCCTCTTCCAGTCCAGCTCTCTGCTGTGAGCTGGAAAGGCAGTGGAGATGGCCCAAGTGTTTGGGCCCTGCACCCACATGGGAGACCAGGAAGAAGCACCTGGCTCCTAGCTTCGGATCGGCTCAGTGCACTGGCCGCAGTGACCATATGGAGGGTGAACCAATGGAAGGAAGACCTTTCTCTCTGTCTCTCTCGCTCACTGCCTAACTCTGCCTGTTTAAAAAAAAAAAAAAAAAGATATGAGAGGGAGACAAGTAAGTGAATAGCACAATGAATCCTACCCTACACAGAATATGTACTTAAACACAAATTCCTTCTCAGGTCATAGGGATGTTTTTTAATTAATCAATTGACTTTCTGATGTAGGAAATAAAACGTTTCACTTGCATTCCATTTAATTTCCATTGAGTTTATTTCAGGCAAACACAGCCCTGCTCTTCAGGTAGATCTCATTTTGATTTTTTTTTCTCTCTATAAATAAAAATCACACAAAAAAATTCAGCATGTAATATAGACAATAAAAGTAACACATCACACCATTGCAAGAAACTTAACAGCACACAGTATTACAGATTTTGATGCAACTGATACAGTAAAGGATGTAGCTGGCAGAGAAACAGGATTGACAACACCTGCACTGATGCCCAAATCCATTCCATACCAACCAGCTGCTGGAATTTCCTGGTTTAAGAGCTGGTACCAGCTAGAAGTATCCTATGTGGACTCAGTCTGGGCTCCCATAACCACGTAGGTCATTATAGTAATTTCAGTCACGTATACTGAATATACCATGGTTAGTGCCCACTCGCTTCATGCACCTGACAAAATAATGCTTCTGAGTCTTCCAAAGAGATCAGGAAAATGAGTGATACTCATGCACCACCCCAAATCTTCCCTCCACTTGAATATTCTGTTTCGCACCAGCCCAGACACAAGCCCCTCTGTCTCCAGATCCTCTGAAGGAGACACCAAGTATGTTAAAAGCAGCACTGCCTCTTGAATTTGCCAGCTCTTAGTCCTGAGCATGTACATTCCCTTTGCCTTAAAGGACTTTGAACTTCCCTGTTTATGCTACTATGCCTCTTCCTTGAATTCTTTCTCACAAGAAACTTGAAGCAGGTGTATTCCAAGGCCACCTCCTATGATACAGTAATGATGTATATATTCTTGACTGAAAGTTACCTACTGAAAAGGAAATAACAGTCCATGTTTCAAGATTAATCACTGTTGATAAACAATTTTGTAATTCTTGATGCTAATTAAAATATGACATCCATGAAGAACTGGTGATTGAAAATTGCAGGAATCCCCTCTACAGGAATGAATTAAGAATACTCACTCAATCGCATAACATCAAGGCTGGGGGACAGGGGAGGGGAAGTGATGGCCCAATTTTATTGAGGGCTGGTGCTGTGTGGTAGTGGGTAAAGCTGCCACCTGCAGTGCCGGCATCCCATGTGGGCACCAGTTCACGTCCCAGCTGCTCCACTGCTGATCCAGCCCTCTGCTAAGGCCCGGAAAAGCAGTGGAAGATGGCCCAAGTTTTTAGGCCCCTGGACCCTCTCAGGAGACCTGGAAGTAGCTCCTGGCTCCTGGCTTTGGATAGGTGGAGATCTGGCTTTGCAGCCATCTGGGGAGTGAACCAGATGGAAGACCTCTCTCTCTCTCTCTCTCTCTTTGCCTCTCTGTAAGTCTGCCTTTCAAACAAATAAATAAATTTTTAAAAATATTGAGATGATTTTCTAATTCAACTTACAGCTTGCAAATTGCAAAAAAAAAAAAAAAAAAAAAAACACCAAACAACTCATGACTAGAGCCTAGGGAGATTTCTGATGCTATAAACAAGAGTGTCAAATTGTTAAGTCAACAACAGGAGTCACTGTGTACTTACTCCTTATGTGTGATCTCTGTCCTTAATGTGTTGTCCAATGTGAATTAATGCTATAACTAGTACTGAAACAGTATTTTACACTTGATGTTCTGTGTGGGTGAAACTGATGAAATCTTTACTTAATATATACTAAATCAATCTTCTGTATATAAAGATAATTGAAAACGAATCTTGATGTGAATGGAATGGGAGAGGGAGCGGAAGATGGGAGGGGTGCGGGTGGGAGGGAAGTTATGGGGGGGGAAGCCATTGTAATCCATAAACTGTACCTTGGAAAATTATATTTACTGAATAAAAGTTTAAAAAAAATGCAATTAGAGGCAAAAAAAAAAAGATCTTTGAATACAAATGGAGGTTGAGATTGACTGCTTTTCCATTTCTCTACTTGTGTACACTATCTTGTAGGAAGCTGGTTGCCTCAGGCAATGAAAGAGGAACCAGGTATTCACTGTCTGGAGGACTCTCCACTAAGTAGAACACTTTGCAGGGTAAGAAACTTCCATTTCTTAGGAAAAAAAAAAAAAAAACAGAGAGATCTCTGTAATTCTTTTCAAAACTGGTCCAATGTCCTTGATAAGTTTAGGAATACAGTTTGGACTGATAAAGCCTATTCGTTTATAAAACAAACATGGTAATCACATTTAGCCAGTTAAGGAAAAAATTCCTAAGCATACACAAGCTCTTCTTCTATTAAATAGAAAATGGAAGAATAAGTCCAAATTTTTATAATGTGTCCATTATAATTTTGATATCATTGTAAGAATATAAAAATTACAGAGTAATCTCTCACTACCTGGACCTAAAATTTCTAAACAAAATATCAGCAAACAAAATCAATCTGTTTGTCTATCCATTTGCTTCTCATACTAAAGGAAATAACTGTCAAAAAAATTTGCTCTCTGGAAATGCAATGTAAAAATATCAAGCAATGTAATTCACCATGTAAAGGATATAAAAGAGGAAAAACATATGATAGCCATTTAAATGTTTATAAGTGACTCCCGGAATAATATTTTCATATGATTTAATATACATCCAAAAATGTTTAGAAAATTGGGAAAACATTTTTAATTGCACAGGTATTTATTGAAAAAGCAAAATTATAAACCAATCACAAATGTAAATATACATTTTATGAATGAAAAGTTAAATTATTCCTCTGAGATAGGGACTATAGTAGATATGATCAATAAATCAATCAATTCAAAACTGCTAGAGATTTTATCAGTAAAATAATGATAATTTGCTATTGATATAATTTTGTAAATAAGTCTGAAGAATCTAAAATTAATGTCTCAATTGAGTACATTTACCAAGCTTGGTAGATTAAAAAATTATATATATATATATATATATATATAAGATTTTATCTGTATTAACTAGCTTGCTATTTATCTAGGTATATTTGTATACCTATAAATTTTTTCAAAATAAATTGCTAAAATGATATCATTAAAATGGCATGCAGAAATTTAAGTACAAAGCTGAAAATATAAATGACATACAAAGCCTCTGAATAGAATAACAACAAAACATTTAATATGTGTTAAATAGAAAATTGAATAAATGGATGGATATAGAATGGTAATGGATTATAAAAATCAGTATTATAAGTATTATAGTTACCTTAATGTGTATAATCAACACATTATATTCAAATGATCATTTTTAATGAGTAAAATTATGACATGTTGATTCATAAACATTTGGAATTAAAATAATATAGATAAAACCTATGCAATCTTGGTCTTAAAAGAGTTTGAAGCTTACACTACAAGTTGAAAACCTATCTAGCTTACATTAAAAAATTATGAAAAATAATCCAAATAAGCTAATGGGACACAATAGAAAATCTAGAAATAGATCCACAGGTATTCTGTCACTGGGTTTTTGGAACAGTGATTACAGTGACATGTAGAAATAGTAAGATTTAAAACAAAGGGTCCTGGCAAAAATTGGTATCCAAATACTAAATTTTCCCTTTATTTCATAGTATATAAATCAACTCCAAATGAAACATATATAAGTATTTGAAATGGAAAGCAGTATGTCTTATAGATGAAAACATAAAAATGTGTTGTCATGATCTTTGGCTAGCAAAAGATGTTTCAGCACATCACAATGATTATTAACTATGAAATGACTTAAATGATGAGGTTTTCCTGGTAATCTGTGCAAGGTAAATATTTCCCAATGAATCCTCTTGCTGTGTAGCCACATAGTTAAACCAGGTTGTTTAGCCACTTTCGTCAGATGAAACCTTCAATAAACAAACTTGTCCTGGGGGTTACCAAGAGGATTTTGGACTTGAAATAGCACATCATCATTGCTACTTTCCTTATGTCATCCAAACGTCCAATCTGTGTCTGACAAATTCACAGATACAAAGACCATGCTTTCCCAGTTCAGCTCTACATAATATCTGTCTTTGCAGTTCACCATCTAATACCTGATCAAGTCTCTTAAAATACAAACTTTCATTACAAATCATTCTCTTGCATATTTTTCACAATTTATGGCATACAGAAAACAAAAGGATAACTGTCTAAAATAATTTATCTCATTAAATGCTGATCATCCAATATTCCAAAATAAATTTCTTTATAATTATGTGTAAGCTGGACAAACACTTTAGTTCTTCCATCCTTGAAATTTAGACCTTACACAAGGGATCACTAGATTTTTTTTGTCAAAATACCCAAGTAGTTGACTATTTTTTTTTTGTTTAATGAAATTTTACTAAATTGAAATACTAATCAGAAAGCAGAGAAGAATCTCTCAGAACAGTTAAGGATCTCAAAACAAAACAAAAAAAAAAAAAGTAGTGTGCTCACCCTGCCCACTAGACAATGGGTTAACAGAGAATCTCCTTTTAACTGATGTTTCAAATTTACCATATGGGTTTGTAACTCCTTTCTTGGCAGTTAGCCTACTGCTACTCAACCTGAGTAACCATGTGGATAAAAAGTACTCTTGAGTTGGTATATTTAGTTTCCTCTTCAGGAGTCTTAATACCAGTTCATTATGGTAATAGCGATAATAATTGCTTCATTCTATGGGGATTATATAGAGTTAAAATGGTTTATATATCAGGAAAATACTTGTTTACTAAAGGATAAAGAAGAGGCATATCTTATTGGTTCAATTTTAGGTGAAATTATGAGAAAACATTAAGAAAACTGTCAAAAGTAATTACCATAATTCTGTATAGCTAACAATATATTGCAAGGAAAATAAAGCTAGTTTTTGTGTTTAACACAAATGCATACTTAATTTCATAAGTTAGTGGAGATTTTAAGTGTTTTAACAAAACCTAAAGCTATATTCCAGGCATGTTAAAAGGTATGAATTATTAAGTAAGGCATAATATAGGTGTGAAATAACATTCTTCCATCATTTTGTCATTCAGTTATTTTTACTGAATTAAATCTACAACTCACTATGATACACTCTCTAATCAAATGTGAAAAAGCTGTATATGATGGTAAGCTAGCCAAAAAAGAGCTGATCATTCCTTTTTGGAATGCATAAGGCAATTAGAAGGCCATCAGACATGGTAGTCACATGACAAGACTTCTGTAACAATTATTTATGAGAAAAACACTCAAGATTATATTTTTATTGTCCTAAATGGTACACAATACTTAAAAATGGAAAGAATATATAGAAAATTAACTTTCTAGTGTGTAGAGTAGAATCCAATTTTTTAAAAAGATTTATTTATTTATTTGAATGTGATAGCAAGAGAGAGAAAGAGAGAGAACTTTGATCTGTTTCTTCACTCCCCAAATGATCAACATGGTCAGGACTGGGCCAGGCTGCAACCAGGAGCCCATGACTCTGTCAGTGTTTCCTGCATGAGCAGCAGAGCATCAATCACTTAGGCCATCATCTACTGCTTTCCAAGGCACATTAAAAGGGAACTGCGTCTGAAACGGAGCATGTAGGACTTGAACAAGCATCCCTATATGGAATGCCAGCATTGCAAGGGCAGCTGAACATGCTATGCCACAACGCTGGCCCCAGAATCCAGTTTTAATCACCTTTTGAACAACAGGAGAATGCATGTTCACTGGACAGATTAGCCTTTTCTGCCAAATACCAGACCGTGTAGCATCTAACTCAAAGAAAATTTAAGATTCAGAGAATATGATGGAGCAGGTACATTATATCTAAAAGGATCTGCTGAAGGATCATGGTGCTGAGTTCCATAATGATTTATTTGAGAACAATTTATATACCTCCAGGTTTAAGGACTTCTGTTCTGCCAAGGTAACAGTGATTGCTACTCCATTTCATATTCTTAGCTAAATATTCATGTTGCATATCTTCTTTCATTGATTGTATGGTAGCACCAATCACTTTCTTTCTTTTTTTTAAAATTTATTCGACTGGTAGAGTTACAGGCAGTGAGCGAGAGAGAAAGAGAGACAGAGAGAAAGGTCTTCCTTCTGTTGGCTCACTTGTCAAATAGCCGCCACAACTGGTGCTGTGCCAATCTGAAGCCAGGAGCCAGGCACTTCCTCCTGGTCTCCCATGTGGGTGCAGGGGCCCAAGCACTTGGGCCATCCTCCACTGCCCTCCCTGGCCACAGCAGAGAGCTAGATCAGAAGAGCAGCAACCAGGACTAGAATCACCACCTATATGGGATGCTGGAGCAGCAGGTGGAGGATTAACAAGTGAGCCACGGCGCCAGCCCCCACCAATCACTTTCTAATGTGAGTTAGAAAATTAGAAAATAATATTTCAAAACAAAATTTTCCAAAAAATGATGGTGTGAGATTAGAGATATTTTAAATATTGCTTTTAGTTCTAGAACAGTAATTTAGAAATCTTGTTCTGCATTAAATCTAACCTTTAATCTTTACAAGATCCAGAAATTTTAAAAATACATGCTTGTTATTGAGATTTATGAAACTCGGTCTTTACTGTATAATTATTTTATGACGCTTTTCAAATCCACAGGTGGTCTCTAAATTTCGTATTTTGTGTTAATTCAGTAGCAGTTTGTTTAATTTATATCTTGAAGTGTAATTTTCCAGTTTATAAATATCTCATGGATTAATAATCCATTCTATGTTAAGTGGATTTTTGAATTGATCTCTCTGCCAATCTTTGCTGTTACAGTGAGGTGTCTGTGGACTTCCTTGTGCATGTCCCTGGCGGATATACCTGGTGCTTGGATTCCTGAGATGTATTTTGTGTGTATAATTAACCACATAAGACAATGCCAGATTGTTTTTCAAAGAAGCTGTTCCAGTCTTACTTTTTTTTAGATGTATTTATTTATTTGAAAGGCAGAGTTAGTCAGAGGCAGAGAGAGAGAGAGAGGCAAGAGAGAGAGAGGTCCTCCATTCACTGGTTTACTCCTCAAGTGGCCGCCATAGCCGGAAGCTTGGAGCTTCCTCTGGGTCTCCCGTGTGGGTGCATCTTGGGCTATCATCTGCTGTTTTCCCAGGCCATATCAGAGAGCTGGATCAGAAGTGGAGCAGCTGTGGCACAGTAGGTTAAACCTCCGCCTTCAGTGCCGGCATCCCATGTGGGCACCGGTTCTGGTCCCGGCTGCTCCTCTTATCCAGCTCTCTGCTATGGCCTGGGAGGGCAGTGGATGGTCCAAGTCCTTGGGCCCCTGCACCCACATTGGAGGCCCTGAAGAGGCTTCTGGCTCCTGGCTTCAGATCGGTGCAGCTCCAGCCATTGTGGCCACTTGGGGAGTAAACCAGCAGATGGACGACCTCTCTCCCTGTCTCTGCCTCTCACTGTCTCACTGTCTGTAACTCTACCTCTCAAAAAAAAAAAAAAGTGGAGCAGCTGGGACTTGAACCAGAGTCCATATGGCAAGCTGGCACTGCAGACCGGGGCTTCAACCTGCTGAGCCATTGAGCCGGCCCCAGCAGCAATTTTGCATGGTGCTTTACTTTCTCCACAAAAATTGAAATGATCAACACTCCTACTGATTCATTTTTGCAATTCTAGTGAGCATAATATAGTAACTTTCTATCATCTTAATTTTTGTTTTTTGACTCATAAAGTCATACTTCTTTGCATAATCTAAAGTACATTATCTAATGAATTGTGGTTTCAGAAATAATATTTTAGGATTTTTGTATGCCGGCACCATGGCTCAATAGGCTAATCCTCGGCCTACAGTGCCGGCACCCCGGGTTCTAGTCCCGGTTGGAGTGTCGTATTCTGTCCCGGTTGCTCCTCTTCCAGGCCAGCTCTCTGCTGTGGTTCGGGAAGGCAGTGGAGGATGGCCCAAGTCCTTGGGCCCTGCACCCACATGGGAGACCAGGAGAAGCACCTGGCTCCTGGCTTTGGATCAGTGCGGTACGCCGGCCACAATGCACCAGCCGTAGTGGCCATTGGGGGTGAACCAATGGAAAAGGAAGACCTTTCTCTCTGTCTCTCTCTCTCACTGTCCACTCTGCCTGTCAAAAAAAAAAAAAAGATTTTTGTATTTATTTGAAAGGCAGAGGGGCAGAGAGAGTAGGAGAGACACAGAAAGGGAAAGATCTTCCATCTCTTTAGTTTACTCTCCAAACGGCCACAAAGACCAGGGCTGGTACAGGCCAAAGTAAGGAGCCCAGAACTCTCTGTCTAGGTCTCCTGTATGGTGGTAGAGGCTCAGTTACTTGGGTCATCTTCCACTGCCTTCCCAGAAAAATAAGCAGGAAGCAAGATTGGAATTGGAGCAGCTACAACTCCAGTAAGCACTCTGTTATGGGATGCCAGCATACGTGCTGAACTTAACCTACTGCACCACAACTCTGACCCCGAGGGTATCTGTTTTTATTATCATATATATATAATATTGTTTTAAATGACTTAATAATAATTGAATTCTGTCTTTACTATAGTTAATTTTATTGTGCTAATTAACTTTAGAGGTACATTTCATACAGTGAAGTACGCTAATTCATATTGCTTGATCATATGTATAATTTTTTGTAACCATCAGTATTTAGATATAGAATATGGTAATAATTCTATGAAGCTCCCACATGATCTGTCATTTGTACAAAAATAGGAAATACACTATACCATAATACAAATCTCAATCACACAGGGTATATTTCCTAACCCAATGAAATTATACTAGAAATAAGTGACAGAGGGCTTCCTGAAATATCCACAAATATGTGGAGATTAAACAACATAATAAATGCCCTATGATGAAATAAAGAGATATTATAAGACAAGGAAAATAATATTTTGAGTTCTATGCAGTTGTTATGGTTTGAATGCTTATATCCCCCCAAAACTGAAGTTGAAACTTAACCTCCCATGCAATGATATTAAGAGGTAGGACTCTGGGAGAACAAGCTTAGTTGATGCCCTCAAAAAGACTTGTGTGGGGTCTGTGTATGCCTTCAGTGTATTTCCACCATATGAAGACACGCTGAAGGTGCCGACCACGGGGAAGGGCCCGCCTCAGACGTCAGATCTGTGGGGGCCTTGATCCTAGATTTTCAGGCTGCAGAACTATGAGGAATGCTTGTCTATTATTTATAAATCATCCTGTATAAGGCATTTTGCTGGAGCTGACCAAGTGAACGGAGAGACTTGAAAAGCCATGTGTCTTGTTGCTGTGGATATTTTTCTATAAATGTCCAAAAGAGTAAATTGGTTACTAAATTGGTCACCCATGGTGATTTTCTATCTATATTTCAATTGCCAAGAGAGAAAAGTATTCTATTTTTTGTTTCATTTCTGTCAAATTATCTGTCACGTATTATAAAGCTCTGTTAGTGGATGTGCAGACGAATTTGAAATTATGATGTTTTGACAAATCAAACCTATTTGTCACAAAATTCCCCCAGCACATTTCTTTCTCTGAAGTGCAGTTTGTACGGTATTAGTATATCTGTTGGAGATTTTTCACACTTAGTTGCAGAGTATGTACCTTTCTACCCTTCTACTTTTAAACTATCTGTATTTTTTTATTTGTTGCTTTGATTTTTTATTTGAAATGCTGATTTTTCACATGATATCACAATATCTTTTTAAAATTTTATTTAAGGTATACAAATGTCATGTATTTTACTTATACAGATTCAGGAACATAGTAATTCTTCAAACACTACCCTCCCTACAATTCATGCTTCCACCCTTCATCCTCCTCCCTCTCCTATTCCCACTTTTAATTTTTACAAAGATCTGTTTTCAGTGTACTTTATATCCATACTATTAAGTCTACACAAAGTAAATCGTTCAACAAATAGTATTTTAAAAATCACTGTTCCTCAACAGTCGAGACAAGGGCTGTAAGTAATCATCAAATCTCAAAATGTCCATTTTACTGCCATACATTACCTTTTAGGTACTCTATTAGTTATCACAGATCAGGAAAACCATATAGCACTGGCCATTTCGGGGCTGTGTTATTTCACTAAGTATAGTGGTTTCCGGTCACATCCATTTTGGTGCAAAAGACATAATTTCATTTTTATTTTTACTAACGAATAGTATTCCATAGTGCACATATACCATAATGTCTTTATCTATTCAGCAATTGATGGACATCTGGGTTGATTCCATATCTTAGCTATTGTGAATTGAGCTGCAATAAAAATGGGGGTACAGACACTCTTTCATATGCCGATTTCTTTTCCTTTGGGTACATTCCCAGGAGTGGGATGGCTAGGTCATATGGTAGGTCTGTATTCAGATTTCTGAGGTATCTCCATCCTATCTTCCACAGTGGCTGCACAAGTTTACACTCCCACTAACAGTGAATTAGGGTACATTTTCCCCTACATCCTTGCCAGCATTTATTGTTAAATGAAATTTCATTGTGGTTTTGATTTGTATTTTCCTGAAGGCTAGTGATACTAAGCATTTTTCACATGTCTATTGGCCATTTGAAGTTCTCCTAAAAAATGCCTATTTGAGTCCTTTGTCCATTTCTTCACTGGATTGTTTGTTTTTGTTGTTGTTGAATTTCTTGAGCTCTTTGTATTTTCTGGATGTTAACCCTTTATCAGTTGCATAGTTTGCAAATATTTTCTCCCATTCTGTAGATATCTCTTCACTTTGCTGAGTGTTACTTTGGCAGTGCAAAAGCATCTCAGCTTGATGTAATCCCATTTGCCAATATTGGCTTTGATTGCCTGTGCTTCTGGGGTCTTTCCCAAGAAGTCTTTGCCTATGCCAATGTCTTGCAGTTTTCCCAATATTTTCTAGTAATTTGATTATATCAGGTTAAATATTTAGGTCCTTGATCCATTTTGAGTAGATTTTTGTGTAAGGTGAAAGGTAAGGGTCTTGTTTCATACTTCTGCACACAGATATCCAATAATTTTAATTTATTTGAAAGGCAAAGCAACAGAGAGAGAGGTAAGGAGAGACAGGGGCAGGATCTTTTAAATGATATTTCACTTCCTTTATGACCACAATGACCAGGAATGGGTGAGGCCAAAGCCAGGAGCCAAGAACCCTGGTTCTTGGTTTGCCACGTAAGTGGCAGTTACCCAAGAACTTAGGTCATCCTCTATTGTCTTCCCAGGCACATCAGCACAAAGCTGGATCAAAAATGGAGTTACCAGGATTTATAATAGCACTTTGAAATGTGATATTGTTGTTGAAAGCAGTGGTTTAATCCTCTGTGCCACATCAGCCCCATTTCCCCATATACTCGACTTGAAGTGTTAATGGTTAGTGGGTCTATTTGAAATTAATAGACATTTGGAATTCTTAGAATTTAAGCCTATTGCTCTGTTATGTGCTTTTCATTTCTTAATTTTTAAAAATTTTTTGTTAAAATATATTTATTTATTTCAGAAGCAGATTTATAGACAGAGAGAGGTAGAGACAGAGATATCTTCCATCCACTGGTTCACTCCCAGAAGGCTGCAACGGCCATAGTTGGGCTGATCCAAAGCCAGGAACCAGGAGCTTCTTCCAAGTCTCCCACGAGGCTGCAAAAACCTTATTAGTTGGGTTATCTTCTGTTGCTTTCCCAGGCCATTAGCAGGGAGCTGCATCAAAAGTGGAGTAGCCGGGACTCAAACTCATGCCCAAATGGGATGCTGGCACTGCAGGTGGAGGCTTAACCTACCATGCCACAACACCAGTCCCATGTGTTTTTCATTTATGCCATCTAATTTTTTTTTGTTTTTCTTCCTTTTTTGAATAAGAGAATTATTGTTGTAGATCTATTTTTATCCACATTTATATTCATTTTTACTTAAATATGTGCAAATGTATTTGACCTCGTATTTTTTTTTAACAGGCAGAGTGGACAGTGAGAGAGAGACAGAAAGTTTTTCCTTCCATTGGTTTACCTCCAAATGATGCTATGGCCAGAACTGTGCCGATCCAAAGCCAGGAGCCAGGTGCTTCTTCCTGGTATCCCATGCAAGTGCAGGGGCCCAAGCACCTGGGCCATCCTCCATTGCCCTCCCCGGGCCACACCTAATGTTTTACTTCTCAAATGGCCATATTTGTGTTAAGCTGAAATCAGGAGCCAGCAACTCCATTCTGATCTCTCATGTAGGTGCAGTAGCCCAAGGTTTTGGGCCATCTTTCACTGTCTTCCCAGGCACTTTAGCAAAGAGCTGGTTGGGACTGGAGTCTGCTCTCTACTATGGGATGCTAGCATCACAAACAAGCAGCAGTGTAACCTGATGTGCCACAACACCAACTCCAAAGGTAACATCTTAACTATGTGAACCCCTATTTTCTTGACAGATAGTGTCATTGGAGTCTGTTATTCTGCAGTCTATGTTCTCTTTTGTTGTGCGTTTAAGATTTTCTCTTGTCACATACTGATGCCAAGTTGATTAAGGTGGAATGAAGTTTGATTTTCTTTGAGTTTTATAATTCTCTTGAAGTTTTAGTAAATTACATTTTTTTTTTGACAGGCGGAGTGGACAGTGAGAGAGAGAGACAGAGAGAAAGGTCTTCCTTTACTGTTGGTTCACCCTCCAATGGCCGCCGTGGCCAGCGCGCTGCCGCCGGCGCACCGCGCTGATCTGAAGCCAGGAGCCAGGTGCTTCTCCTGGTCTCCCATGGGGTGCAGGGCCCAAGCACTTGGGCCATCCTCCACTGCACTCCCTGGCCACAGCGGAGAGCTGGCCTGGAAGAGGGGCAACCGGGACTAGAACCCGGTGTGCCGGCGCCGCAAGGCAGAGGATTAGCCTAATGAGCCGTGGCGCTGGCCAGTAGATTACATTTTAATCACAATTGGGAAACTTTTTGTTACTGTATTTTCCAAACATATTTCTATCCCTCTTCTCAATACTCAATTTACACAGATAATATTAGACAGTTTATAATTGTTTTACATGCTGTGAATCTTTGTTTTTGCTCTTGTTCAGGTTTATTGTATGTTTGTCTAGGTTTATGATTTCTTTGGAAAAACTGTGTTTTTTTTTTTTTTTTTGGTTTTTTTTTTTTTAGAGGCAAAGTGGACAGTGAGAGAGAGAGAGAGACAGAGAGAAAGGTCTTCCTTTGCCGTTGGTTCACCCTCCAATGGCTGCCACGGCTGGCGCACCACACTGAACTGAAGCCAGGAGCCAGGTGCTTCCTCCTGGTCTCTCATGTCAGTGCAGGGCCCAAGCACTTGGACCATCCTCCACTGCACTCTTGGGCCACAGCAGAAAGCTGGACTGGAAGAGGAGCAACCGGGATAGAATCTGGCACCCCGACCAGGACTAGAACCTGGGGTGCCAGCACTGCAGGCGGAGGATTAGCCTAGTGAGCTGTGGCGCTGGCCGGAAAAACTGTTTTGTTACATCTCCATTTTAATAACATTTGCTAAAATCATACATAATCTGCTGCATATTTATCTTGTTGAATGAAATTCGAATTTGATTTCTTTTGCTTTTAACATCTAGAAATTCCACTTGGTTCTATCTTGTATTCTTTCTGTTCACAATATGATTTTACTTCTAAGAATTTAATATTATTATAATTTTTATTTTATGATCCTTCTCTAATAGTTCTGTTTCTTCTATCACTTCCAGTTATGCTTTTATTAGCTGGCTTTTTTCTCATTTTAAGGTTACATCTTCATGATTCTTAGAAAGTATGGTGGTAGGTATTGTGCATATTTTATAATTCATTGCGCTATTTTGCTGACCTTCTATAAAGATTGATAGACCATATTCCCACAAGCAGCTAGGTTGTTGCTTTAAGGCTTTTCCCTTCATTTCATTAAAAATTCAAACTTTCAACTAAGGCATAACCCTTCTGCATTCTCCACTGACTGCCTGAAGCATTCTACAAGGCCTTTCCACTCTGGATAGTCAGAGTGCACAAACTCCCTGCTGTGAGTGAGCTTTGGAAATTTCTTACCACAAAATTCTACAACCTTAGGCTGGACGTTTGCTCAAGTGAATGAGATGTCTGTTAAGATGTCCATATCCCATTATCAGAGTACCTCAATTCAATACCCAGCTTCCTGCCAAGGCAGAGTTTGGGAGACAGCAGGTGCTGGCTCAAGTAGTTGGGTCCCTGCTACTCACGTGGGAGACCCATGTCAGAGCCATTGCAAACATTGAGGGACCAAGCCAATTCACAAGTGCTTGGTCTATCTGTCTCTGTCTATATCTCTCTGCCCTTGAAATACAAATTAAAATTTTTAAAAATATGTCACAGACATACTTAAACTCTGAGTTTTGAAATTTCAACATAAATATGGCTGCTTAGCAATGTTCATAGCAACTGCGATACAATTTTTTTTGGAGACATTTCTTCTCCATAACTCCCTCTTCTCATAAAACATATATAAAAACTAACAGTGTCCTCTTTGTTCACAATCACAAACTCTGAATAAGACTGGCTGCCAAGATTTTTATTGTTTTTATTACATCTACTAAGAGTCACAGAATTGCTGCCCTATGGAGTCCCAGGCTTAGTGTAGGGCTCAGTGGGTTTGCTTCGTTTTTCATAGGGATTACAATTCTTCACTGGCCTTTGACCATTGTTTGAAAACTGTTTTTTCCCTTATTTTCTGGTTTATCGTTGTCTACATTTGAGGGTTAATTCATTTTGGGTCACTCCATTATGGCCGGTGGTAGGAACATGTCCATATTAATTTTAATTTTTAATCCTCAAGTGAGTCAATGAACTATACAGTTCATAAATATACCAGTTGGGGTGGCAAGACACTAACATTCAGGTGATCCAATTATGAGTCCAATTAGCAGATCTAAATAAAGCATTGCTACACAGATCATTTATTTGTTAGTATAAAGCTTATTAATTTTATTTTTTATTGTGTTATTAGTGTTCTCAATGTATACATACATTCAAATTCAATTTTTAAGATTCATTTGAAAGAGATACACTGAGAGACCATCAGTGAGAGAGAGAGAGGTCCCACTCTCTGGTTCACTCCTCAGATGCCTACAACAGCAGACACTGGGCTGAGGCCATTGCCAAGTTAGAAATGCAATCCACGAATCCCACAGGAGAGGCAAGAACTCAATTACTTGAGTCAACCTGAATTCCTCCCATGGTGTGAGATACTAGGAAGCTGGAGGCAAGAGGCAGAGACAAGAAACAAACTCTGGTACTCTGAAAGGGAAAATTGGCATCTTAACCACCAGGCTACACATCCACTCTAATATGTATATTTTAGAAGTGTATTTATGGATTCAAGAAGTAGATTCAAGTGTCTGGTAGGCCAATGGTTTAAAATTTTTAATTACAACCTTAATCTAGATCTTTTTTTTTGTCTCATATTCTCTCATAGCATCCTCAAACTATGAACATTGTCATTTGTGCTATTAGCATCTATTACTCTTTCTAATTCTTTTTCGCAGATTGAACAGATGGTGAAGCATAGATTATGTACAGTTAAACCGGTTTCGTAAACTTTTTGTCAATGAATGTTTATGTGATAAAATTATACATTGGGTGTATCCAATTGTAAAAACTTTCTGGTAGCAGGAAGTTACAGCTTACAATCACCTTAAAAGTTGTTTCTTTTTTTAATATTTATTAATTTATTTATTTGAAAGTTGGAGTTAAACAGAGAGAGGAGAGGCAGAGAGAGAGAAAGAGAGAGAGAGAGAGAGAATCTTCCATCCGATGGTTCACTCCCCAATTGACCGCAACGGCTGGAGCTGCGCTGATCCGAAGCCTGGAGCCAGGAGCTTCTTCCGGATCTCCCACATGGATGAAGGGGCCCAAGCACTTGGGCCATCTTCTACTGCTATCCCAGGCCATAGCAGAGAGCTGGATTGGAAGAGGAGCAGCCGGTACTAGGGACTAGAACCGGTGCCCATATGGGATGCTGGCGCTTCAAGCCAGGATGTTAACCTGCTGCGCCACAGCGCCGGCCCCAAAAAGTTGTTTGTTTGTTTGTTTGTTTGTTTCTTTCTTTCTTTCTTATTTGACAGGTAAAGTTATAGACAGTGAGAGAGAGAGAGAGAGAGACAAAAAAGGTCTTCCTTCCGTTGGTTCACTCCCCAAATGGCTGCAATGGCCAGCGCTGCGCCGATCTGAAGCCAGGAGCCAAGTGCTTCTCCTGGTCTCCCATGCGGGTGCAGGGGCCCAAGCACTTGGGACATCCTCCACTGCCCTCCTGGGCCACAGCAGAGAACTGGACTGGAAGAGGAGCAACCGGGACTAGAACCTGGTGCCCATATGTGATGCTGATGCTGCAGGCGGAGGATTAATCAAGTGAGCCATGGCGCTGGCGCCTAAAAGTTGTTTCTAAGTAAGCTTAATAATGTGAAGGGCAAAATTTTCTAAGCAACAACTTCATAATAGAAAGACCAATCAATCGATAGGTTATAGATAGATAAATAATACATACGGATAGATAGATAGATACATTGATATGTCTATTCACCTTATATCCAGATATGGTATATAGAGACATAGACTTATATGCATAGATGAATCCATATATATTTTCATAGATCAAATATATATCTGTATATATAATATATATAACTTTGACTTCATAAATATAAATGAATATATATGATGTTCGTATTCCATTATCAGAATTCTCAACTTTCTGGAATAGCAACATATCTGTATTTGTAAAATCTCTATAATTTGTCCTATTATGCAACTAACTCTAAGTATAGCATCTGATTTTCAAGAGCCCTAACATAGATTGACTTCTTTTTTTTAAATATGAAAAATAAGATAAAAGGATTTTTTAAAGCATTTAGTCAGAGAGCTGTCAAATTCCGTTTATAAGTGTTTCCACAGGTAGGAATGCAATCATAAACCATGCCATTTATAGCCTTAGAATATATAGATTCATTATTAAGTACATTGGGTAGATATGATGCTTTACAAAGTACAATATTGTTTTGGTATACATTTAGTTTCTCTTTTTTATCAGGTGTTTGGGTTACCATTATTTCCAATAGTTATTATTTTGTCTTCAGAGGAACGGTAATGGTATGAGCAAAGAGGAAATAACTTTGATTTTAAATGACATTCTTTAAGAACACCACTTCATTTATAACTTTCTGCTTATCTTCAATTTAAATAACAAAGATACATGAATTTATATGATAAAACATTTTTCTGTGACTATATAGAGTTCATTAATATCATTTTAGTGTACTTGATATTTTAAATATTATTATATTTTCTTTTTAATTAGCACATAATAATTTTCCATATGTGGGGTCCCACATATAGATGTATACAATGTGTACTTATCAAATCAGAGCAGTTATAGTTTTCATTTCCTTATCCTTTTGTTTGGAGCTTTGAGACCTTCTTTACTAGTTGTTCATAAAATATATAATGGGTTATTGTGAACTACAGTCCCACTACCGTGCTGTGGAATTCTAAAACTTATTTTTCTTATCCAACAGATTTCAATGCTTCAGACAATTGCTAGACCTGTTGTGAAATCTTTCCTGGGGGGAATTCATGTACTTTACATTTGATAGCATAACTCTTTCTGCATCCTTTTGTCATATCAGAGACTTTAAGTTCATGAAAAAATGGAAATAAAAGAAGTTTATTTTGTTGCGTAAACATTGAAATGCAAGTATAGTTTTCATGTAATAGACTTTTTCCATGGTTTCAAATTTTATTCATAGATTTCCATTTTTTGATGCCAAAATACATTTATCTATCAATTCAATTTCCATGAATGTTTTGAAATGTCCTCTTATTTTAGGAAAAAGTGTACCATAAGTGTGAAAATATAATTTCAGCAAAAAGAGGAATATCTAAATTCTAATCTAAAAAATGAGATCAGTTAGGTATGTCATTCAAATAATTAGCTTTAGAGCTGGCTTTTGGCCTAGTCTTTAAGAAGCTACTAGAGACACTTGCATCTACTAAATGGAACTGTATATCCTGGTCACAGCTTCCTGCTAATGTGCATTCTGCTAGGTAGTCAGTGATGGCTCAAGTATTGGGGTTCCTGCCACCATGTCAGAGACCTTGTTGAGGTCTAAGTTCTCAGTTTGGTTCTAAGTTTCATCCTGGCCTAATCCTGGCAATTGAGAACATTTGAGAAGTGAACTAGTTGTTGGGAGCTCTTTCTCTCCAAATAAATAAAGTAAAAGTTTAAAAGCAAATTTTTAGAATCTGAAATGTGACTTTAATATTCATACAAATCCATAATTCTTATAACTGAATTATATTCCTCCAAAATCTGTGTGTTGACACCCCAACACTCAATGTGAATATATTTCTAAACTGGGCCTTTTAAATTTTAAAGGCTGAGAGAAAGAGAGAGAGAGACAGAGAGAGATTATTCATCTGCTTATTCACTTTCCACATGACCACAACAGCCAGGGCTGAGTCAAGCAAAAACCAAGCACCTATCCATTTACACCAATAGTATACTGTCTTAATTTCAGTTTTCCAAAGTAATTGAATTTTCTTAAATATTTACATGAATAGTATTGAACAGTTATGTTTTTATTAAAGTTGGATTATAATTTCACTTTTAATAAAATACTCATTAGTTTTTTATTAAATACTAACAAAATAGATTTATCATGATTTTCATTTTCTTGTTAATTAAATGAATTTTTGTATCAAATGAAAAGAGTTGAAACAACATCAGATATTATGTCACTCAATGACTATGTTCTTATGTTTCTTGTACTAATTTTTAAAAGTGTCTCAAAAATAGGTATTTCTGGTGTCACATGCTGTTTTCAAAATTGTATACAGGCCCTGAAAATGATAGTTCTCAAAATAAACTGCATAGTTATAAAATTTATTCTTAACAATACATGTGAGGCCGGTGCCACGGCTCACTAGGCTAATCCTCTGCCTGTGGCGCCGGCACACAAGGTTCTAGTCCCCGTTGGGGCGCCGGA